>NC_029776.3:662066-663176 GCF_000817695.3 Arachis duranensis
AATTATTTGATCTATTGGGTCATCAGTAATTCTTTTGTCACAGATTGCTAGGCTTATTGGTGAATTAATTCCTTTCATATATGTAGATTTGATTAAGACTTGTATAGTACTAATATGAATCCATCCAATTTTAGATCTTTTTTGTTGATCCTTAATTTTTTCAATCTGTTTACTCAATTCTTCATCATTTATCAAAGCTATTTCAAGTTCTCCATTAGCAGATTTTATCTTTATAGGGGCTTCAAGTTAAATTTTTCCATAGTATATTATATTTTTTCTATTAAAAACTTCTTTTAAAAGATTTTGTTTATTAAAATTTTCATTTGATTTGAGATTTAATTCTGTTTTTAAAACAGCCTGTTTTTCGTTATCTAATAAGGCAGATAATCTATAATAATCAGATTCTTCCGTTAATTCTAAACTTTCTAAATAATTCATAACTATGAGATTAAGATAAAGGCGTACCTTTCTGGAGAAAAACTTTCTTTATTTAGAATATTTTACATAAGATGTTTTTATCTCCAGAGGGGAGATTGTAGATACTAACTCCAGAGGGGAGTTTAGAATTGGTTTTTCCTAGGGAATTCTTCTTCAAACTATAGAATCGCCTCGGCCGCTTCCTCCTTGCTCTCCTAGCATATGAGTACTCCTAGCCTCCTGCTTTCTATTGTTTGATACCTTCTACAATTGCCTAAGCAACCTATTTATAATGGTTGGGTCTGATGGACAATTCCCATCCTTACCCTTCTTATGACGTCATTGCTTACGTCATTGTTTATTATCTTGCACCAGCTACATCGTTGGTGTTCTATGACCTAAGCGCTTACGTCACTATGCAATAATGTTGAGAGATGCTTCAGATGTGCTGTCCTCCTCTTTCATCATGTGACCTTCAGATGCGTTGTCTTCTTCCTTTATCATGTGGGTTGATTCCGTTTCATTATTGCTTTCTGAGACACATAGCTGGCACTTGTGGTCTTCTCTGTCTTTTATCAAATAGCAGAGATTCCTTTTTATCCCTTCGGGGAGCTTTTCTAAGAGTACAGATAAGTTGTAGAATGCTGATTCAAATTCCACTAAGAGTCTCATCTCTCTTTCTTCAATTTCATT
>NC_029776.3:663301-663701 GCF_000817695.3 Arachis duranensis
CCCTTGCTAGTGTGCTGGCTAGTCTTCCTTCATGACTGTAGATTGTTAAATCTTGAACTTGATCAATTGGTTGAAAATTTCTTGGGAAGACGGACATGAAGATTACTTGATGTGCTGGAACCAAGCATTCTTCTTCTTCATTAAAAATAGGTTGACTATTCGTAAATTTTAGGGATATATCCCTTGGATTTACGTTGTCAATCATATTTTTAAATCTCTTTACTGCATCAATGAATCCTGCAGGAAACTCACTAATAATTTTTAAATCATTAAAAATTAGAATTGTATCAATTAATCCATACTGGAAAAACTGATAGGTGTCAGATGGGGAAGCCTATGGAAATATAACCAGCTTTGTTAGCTGTTCTTTCGCAATAGGATAATATCCCAAGATTGCCCT
>NC_029776.3:664329-665179 GCF_000817695.3 Arachis duranensis
GTTCTGTTGGAGTAAAAGTCCCTGAAATATACCTGCAAAGTAATTTCTTTGGGGGATATTTAGAATCTAGTGATTCTTTTTCTTGTTCTAAGCTTTTTATAGCTTTCTTAGCTTTTAGACATCCTGACCAGGTTATGTCTGAAGCATCTGTTTCTACTATTAAGTAGTCATTTTCTTTTGGAATATAAAGTTCTGGAAGTTTTTCACATAATTGTTTAATCCTTTGAATTTGCATACTGTCTTTTTCATCCTATTTCCATTCTTTTTTAGTACTTATTTTTTGAAATAAGCTTTTAGTGTATTCTGTTATATTCTTTAAAAATCCCTTATCAGAAATATAATTTATACACCCTAAAAATCTTTGTAATTGTTTTCTATCTTCTATTTTATTAGGAAATAAGTTTACTTTTTCTAGAACATTTGGTTGAAGTTTTAGCTTTCCTTGGACGGATAAAATTAATCCAAGAAACTCTATTTCTTGTTTTGCTATTCTTGCTTTCTTTTTGCTAAGAACTAGTCCTTTTTCCTTGCATCTTTCTAAAACTATTAATAATTTTTGAAGATGATCTTCTTTATCCTGTTTTGTAAAAATTAGTATATCATCAATGTATACTAAAACAAATTCATTTAACTCTTTTACATTTTCTTCCATAAATCTTTGATAAATACCTGGGGCTTGTTTTAATCCGAATGGTAATACATTCCATTCATAGAGCAACACACTTGTTGATTCTTGACGAATGGATTTTTGACGGTTTAGAATTTTACAAATGAAATCTCGTCGAAGTATAGTCTCTAAACCAACAATAATCCTCTCATACAAAAATTTGTTTGTCACAAGTACAAACCT
>NC_029776.3:666838-703812 GCF_000817695.3 Arachis duranensis
TTTATTTCAAGATTATTTTTTGGAATATTTATCTGAAAGTATAGATTTAAATAACATGTTTCTAGTATAGAAAATATTTTAAATTTTAAGATCTTATCTATAGTAGTAGTTGGTATTTTTATACGTTTTGATTTTTGATTTATTGAAGAATCGTGTGGGGCTTTTAAAACTATATATGTTAATTCTTGAATGAATGGATGATATAGTTTTAAAAAGTTATTTCCTATGATAAAATCTATTCCAGAATCTAACATATATATAGATGGAACAATGAACCTATAATTTTGAATAAAAATTTCAACCATCTCTGCTTTTTGGTCAATTTTATGTATTGATTTGTCAGCTATTCTAACTCTTAATGGTTTCTTTAATTTTTTCCAATCAAGTTTTATATTTGAACTAGCAAAGCATTGTGTTGCTCCAGAATCTATGAAAGCATTTATAAATTTTTCTGTTATTTTTATAGTAATAAATGTAGCATTATTACTCAGTCTCTGAGTCTGTTTCTGAGACATATTCAAAAATATAGTCTAAGTTATCATCAGATTCCTCTAAAGGTTCCATGAAATAAGACTTAGCAATTTCTATTTGTTTAGTAAGATCCTTTTTATCCTTCTTTTTTTGGCATTCATTTGCGTAGTGTCCTTCTTCTTGGCAATGCCAACATTTACAATTTTCTTTTTTATTTGGGCAATAGTTATTTCTTTGTCTTTTGTTTTTATTGTTATTTTCTTTCCTAAAATATCTCTTTTTTCTCCAGTTTGGATAGTATTTTCTTCTTCTAAATTGATATTTTCTTTTTCTTTGAAAATTTTTATTAAGACCATATTTTTGAGGTATCTTTTCATTGTCCTGACAGCAAATTCTAATTATATTTGCAAATCTTTTTTGAGTTGCTTCTTGCATACAACGTTCTTTTATTTCCTCTCTTATTGCAGAGGTTGCTCCACCAAAATTATTTTCAATTGTTCCTCTATTTATTTCTCTTATAAATCTTCCCATTATAAATTCATTAGCAGGATATGGAAGTTTTGTTATATACATACTGAGATAATGATTTTTGTCTTCTTCTTTTAATTTGTAATAGTGTATTCTATATTCACATATATAAGACTCCACATTACATAAATCATATATCTGAATATTAGCTAAATGGTTTTTTGCTTCTTGATATTCTTTATTATAGACTTCTTGTCTATGATCTATAATATTTTTTCCAAAAAATTCTTTATATAGAATTATCATTATATATAATATCTTATCATAAGCTGTTGTTTTTGTTTCTAATTCTTCTATTACTTGGTTTTCTATTGATGTCATATAATCTCTTATAGTTCCTTTAGTATGAAATTCTATGTAATTCCAAATGTCTCTTCCAGACAATTCACTAAGTTTTGGATTAGTAAAGGCCTCTAATAAGAAGGAATTCAACCAGTTTTCAAAAATTTCTTTTTCGTTCTTTTTGCAGTTTAAATCGAGCATTCTTTCTCCTTCCATTTCCTGGATTTTAGGAACGTATTTCGATGGTATTTTTGTATATTTTGAATCTTTATTTATAAATCCTTTTTTAAAAGCATAATTATCAAAACCTGTTTCCCATTTAAATTGAGATTGATTATCCTTAGATGTTCCAGCTTCATTTTTTACTTGTATTGGAATTGCTGGTTCTTCGTCACTTGAATAATCTAGAATGTGTTCTTCATTTTCTATGTTTTCAGAATTTACTAATTCTTCTTCTATTTGAAATCCTTGTTCCATAATATTATTTTCTTGAGCCATTTTTAATTGTTTAAAAAGCATTGTAACTTCTTCTAATTTTTCTTCAATATTCATAATTTCAATGGTGGTTTTACTTTTAAGTCTGTTATGTTGATTATATTTTGAAATTTTTCTTCTTTGAGATTCTCTTTTTCCTTATTTCTTTGAAATTTTATGGATACTAATATTTCTTCAAGCATATCTACTATAGAATTTAATTGTGGGTTAAAAGTATGATGAAGATGTGGGGAATCATTTCCATGATAGCATTTTTTAGAAATTCCATGTGAAAAGTAAGTTTTTTCAGGTTTTTGAAGTCCTTCAATAAAACTTATAGTACAATAAAGATTTTGAGAAAAATCATTTTGTATTGATTTTAAGAATTCAGTGTCATTACAATTAACATTGGTTAAAATCATTAATTTTTGATCTATTAGTTTTGATAATTTAATTATTTCTTCTCTTAAATCTTCTAATTTACTTTTTTTCCATTAGGTGACGCTTTTCTTTGTGAAGAGTTACAGTTTTAAGTTAAAAGTGTAGTTTTAAGATGTGTGGTTTAGATTTTACCACATCTTTAAATCTTTAAATCTGTACAGATTTAGATCTGTACCATATAATTTTTTTTTTGATATATATATATATATATAATGATGGTAGAGACCACTAACATGTTCTATTATATTTGTCCATTGAAATTAATAAGGTATATACCCCACATCCAAAAAAATCTCCCGAACATGATGATAATTAAACAAAGCAAAAAATTAAAGTTAATATGTAATAATGTCTCATAATTTTGCAAATGCTGTACAATGCAATCTTTACAATTTCACTTTTATCTTAGTCAAAAAATTAAATCCATCAAATATATAGCACCATATACAAGGCGATTTAATTTCTGAGATCTTCACCGTAAAAAAATTGGATAAACTTGTACCTCACAAAAATCTGCATTCTATTCTATTATTTTTGTTCAGATCAGAATTCTTTTGCAGTGATGAATCTCTCTCCTAATCTTTACCCAAGATATTTTGAAGTGGGGATTTCTTATTTTCAAAGAGTTAGGCACACTGTGGACTCCACTTTACTCAATGATTCAGTTCATATTTTGCAATGAGAATCCAACCTATGAAAAACAGCACCACTGCAAATTAAATAACAAAAAAAAGGAACTGCATCAGCATATGTAAAGATTACACAATAATAAAATCAACATATCACAAGATAAAAATACAGAGACATAACTAGAAGATTCAAATATATTAAAAGAATGAGATAAATATAATAAAAGAACGAAATATTTCTTTTCAAAATTAAAATTAGAGACGAAAGATGGTACAAAAATAAAAAGATAAAAACTCATGTGCAATCGACTTTACATGAAGTTGATAACTGAGATTCGTTAGATGATTTGACTAAATTTTCATGTAACGGCTCTCAATTATCAACTTCACGTGAATCGATTTTTTTTGTATTTCTGTGTCGAGACAGTTAACAAACGCAGTAGATCCATTTTGATTAAAGGCAAACATATATAATTAAATAATCTTGAAAATAGATTTACATTGAAATCTTAATTATTATTACCTATGATCTTGAAACACTAGTTGTGAAGGTTCCTGGTGGCGGTGAAGATGGAAACTACCTTCATCAAAGTTGTGAGAGTAACTAACAGGATCATACTGAAACGAAACAGGTTTATTGGATCTACACATCAAGGAGGTCTTGCTCTCCCTCATGAGCCTTCTGAGGATGCTTCTCCATCTCCATCCTCTCCTCCTCTTCAAAGTGCTGCTGCTGCTGCAGCAACAACAACAACTACAAGTGTTACTGAAATGGTGGATTCTTGAGTACTGGAACTCGTTCTGGATTGGGAAGCAGCAAGAAGGAGAAGACATCATCATGTATGAAGAAGAAGAAGAAGAAGAAGAAGAGTGCATCACTGTTGTTGTTACTGTGCTGCTGAGATCTTTGTCCATTATTTCAATGGAGTAGTAAGGTGGTGTGTGTTTGAATGAAACTTGATTAGCTTCGAGTTCTATGTAAGAGGAGTTCAGTTTATTAAGTACCTGCCACCGTTTTGGCACTTGTAATTCGTTCAATTAAGTGGTAATTGTAATTGTAATTCTTTCAACTAACTTGGACTGTTTGAGTGAACAATTCAGGTATTCGTTTAAGTAAGTATTGCGATTCGAATTTTGCCTTATATATGTAGTAATTTATTGACCAGTGACAGATATTTAATAAATAAAACTCAGATCTACATCGCAACGAATTAGTCCTTAATCTATCATATTAAAAAATACCGTAAAAAAATTGTAATTCTTTAATTTCCTTTTTTTTTAAGTTTATCTACTTTTTGCAGTGTTCAAAACCAAATCTTATTATGAAGAATTTTACTAATTTTGTTACAAGAATTATGATGGCCTCTTTTAACACTGTTTTATTTTTTCTGTTTCTAAACTTAAATTTGAGACCATTTAAAAGGAGACGAATTAACTAACGCAAAATTAGTTTTGTGAGAATTATTATAAAACATATATTTTGTTAGTTATATTAGCTGGAATTTATAGAGAAGAAAAAGATTATTTACAATGTAATATTGTTTAGGGAAAACTGAAAACCAGCTAACTGAATTATTTTGTTAATATGGCAAATAATCACATTATTATTAATTATTTGGCTAATGAAAAGACAAATAGTTAATACCTTTTACATATTTTTTTATTTCTAAGTGACCTGTCTTTCTTTCTTTCTGGTAATAACAGATACATAAATTAGTTCTTGCAAAGCAAAAACAGCCAAAGAAAGTAATAAACAATGACCATACACCTAAATATGCACTATAAATAAATTAAATAATGATTTGAGTCAAATGGAGAAGTCCTAAGTTCTAACTCCTTTGGAGTATTATTTTATTCATGAAAGCTACAAAATTTTTACTTTTGGTACTCGTTAACCATATATATTACTATAAAAAAAATTTCAAGTATACTGAAATTATTGGTGTTCTGATTATTTTAACTGTTGATAATCTAAATTATAAAAATTATATAATATATATTAATTAAAATCAACGATTAAAATAACTGAAATATCGGTATTTTTAGTACACTTAAAATTTTTTCATTACTATATTAGTATATTACAACACTGAAAAATGGCAGGGATCTTTATTTATTATTCCTAGTAAAATCCATTAGATACAATTTTAACCACATGCTAGCTAATTTATTGCTATAAACTTATTTAACTTTGGGAGGGGTTGTAATTAATTGATAATAATGGACTATTATTATTTACAGATGGGAAACAAAAGTTACCGACAAAGGGTACATCAAAGTTTTCATTATTGAAAACTAGACTATAGTAGGATTGATGATAAGGACATGCATTTAGCCATTTCCGAATGTCCTAACGAATGAAATGAATAAAAGAAAGGGAAAGGACACAGTCCTTTGTAATTATTTCACTACAAACCAAGCAACTCAACTCAGAAAATGTTCGCAACAAAAAAAAAAAATATATGAAAATTACTAATTCAAGAAAAAGATAGATGAAGAATAATAAATGAAATTACGAACTACCCATTGATTGTTAGTAAAATTTGAAATAGAGGGTAATAATAATAATAATAATAATAATAATAATAATAATAATAATAATAATAAGAAGAAGAAGAAGAAGAAAAAAATATGAATGATATAGCTAGCTATATAGCTAGGTAGCTCAAAAAAAGTGCAACAAATAATAATAATAGTAGTATATGAATAATGTGGCATGTGATGATTTTGGTACATAACAGAGAGCTACATCCTATGACTAAGAGAGTGTTGTGGGGACTGAAGAATATGTCGTCATTTTCTAATTTCATAAAGAGATGAATGAATGAGAGGGCAGTGTCCGTTTGCTTAAACATTTCAGCCACTTTACCTTGGTTTTGATGCTCATCTATCTCTTGCATGCATTGTTTCAACTTAGTTGGATATATGCGTTTCACCTCTTAATTCCCACATTCAAACTATAGTTTATATCATCTTCCATCGGTTATATATAAAAATATGGCAACGGTCTATTTATTTTATAATTAAATTAATTTTTAAAATAAAAAATTATACAATTTTTTAAAAATATTAAAAATTAAGATATAATTTTTTTTCAAATCATTTCTAGAAGATGTATCCTAATCTTATGTAATAGCTTTCCGCCTTTTATTTCTCCTCCATTCTTTCATCCTCGTCGCGCCTTCCAAACAGCACTGCCTCGTTGATTATAATCGAATTATAAATCAACTGAATAACTAAAAAAAACTGATAGAGAGTTTTAAGAACGCATAGAAAAGAGAAAACCAACTTATCCAAACACGGCGAAGCAAACTCTGGCTACAGGTGACAGCAACGACGGACACAACGGCAAGAGATGCACCGGAAAAAAGAGATACGACGACATAGAGCAGAGAAGCCACAGACGCGACGACGCAATGTTGGAGACGCACCAGAGCTGGCAAGACGAATTAGAAAAACCGGCAATTGTGACTTATGGAATCTGGAGTTCGATCCTTCAAAATTTTAAGAGACTAACTGATGAGAAAGAGTTATTAAGTAATATTGAGATAAGTAGCTAGATATCTCGATAAAAAGAAAAATTAAAAAGTATTTTGAAAAGAGTGAATCTTGATTAGCAAAACCCTAATTAAAATAAGTGATTTTGAATTAGTGGAAGAATATTTTGTCATGAGGAACGTAGACAAGAAGAAGACCAAGAGTGGGGCCTAGAATCTAAGGCACATGTTGAGCAGAAGCCAGAAGGGATGGGCACAGAAAGAGAGTAGAATGGCCACATGCATCATGCTTAATGCACCTTCACCACCCTTCCATTCATCAATCCTTTTCCCTCTCTCTTCTGAGGTGAAAATTTTCACTTCTATCTTCCTTAATATTGAAATCCAATGCGAATTAATACTGTACTTTCAAGTTTTTTTTATTAACTAAGTTCAATAATAAAATTGATATAATATAATAAAAATTAGTTATGATTAATATTATTCTAAATTTTATTGTTAAATTTAGTTAAATTTAATTCGTAAAAAAATTTAAATATATAATATTATTTTTAAATGACTCACTCATCATTTCATACTGTAAAAAATAAATATTCACATTATTAATCCAATCAATTGTAATTATATATATATATATATATGGTCAAAAACCATATATTTCTCACTACTTTGCTCTTGAAAATTTTATTACGTGCTTATATATATAGATAAGATACAATATATGATATATGATATATAGATACACTCATTTTAAAATGAGTTAGATTAGATGAGAATTTTTTTGATAAAGCATAAAGATAGATGAAAAATGAAGATTGTAATTAAATATTTGAGAGGAGTGTGTGCATTATTGCACGTAATATTTTTTATATTATAAAAATAACAATTTTGATTTTTTATTGTGTTCGGTTGCTCGTGTTTTGGATGGGCCAGAGATGCTCTCCGAGTGAAGTGGTGGAAATCAGCCTGAATCTGAGTCTGGTGAGAGAGACATGCGGACAGACGACCTCCTGAGTTTCTTGTAATGTAGGGAAGAGCCACCTGCAATGACACTCCGACACTCAAGTCAGGAGGGATACAGATGGCAGCGAGAATAAAGGGTAGTGACGTACTTTGGGGAAGGGGTATATATACCCTGTTAGTAGGGCGGGCCTCACAGGAGAGGTCTCCTTCTAGAAAGCTTTCTCTCCCAGCTGTCATGTGGTTGGCAGCAGGGGTGCAGGTGTCCGGGTTGTGGCCTGGATGCGGGGCGCCCTATCGGGCCGGGTCGTCCCATGCACAGAACCAGATCGGGCCGTGCAAGCTGAGCCGGGCCGTAACAGTGCTCCCAACGCGCCAGCTATGGCCGTGAGCACTGTGGTTGGCGCGTTCTGCTCCTCTTCGCGTGTGTTGTCGCTTTGCCGGTCACTCGTGATCGGGACGCGTCTTCTATGCGCGTGTGAGCTTCCTCGCTGCAAGGGAACGCCATTTCTCATCTCGTTTTTCGCGTTGAACATTTAATGCTTATAATAGGTGATTCAAAACTATGTGTGAAATGACTGCTCTACCCCTGCCTTTCGCGCTTCTTGGAGTTAGTTTTCTTTCAGTTTTTCATTCAGTTTCAGCTTTCATTTTGTCACTGTCATCACACTTCTTTCGCTTTCCCTATCTCATTCCAAATTCCTTGCTGCAATGCCCTGCTTTGTTCAAGTCTCCCCCAAATTTTCAGCTTCCACTACAAGAAAAACACCCATTCGAGAGGGGTGGCGCAGCGACGAGGAAGAGGGCGAAGAGAAGCGACGGTGAACGGTGAGTGGTGAGTGAGAGGATTTCTATAGCCAGAGGGTTTTTTTCGCGATGGCGAGTTTTGGAGGGTTTCTTTGATGGTGACAGGGTTTCTGAAAGGGGGTCGAGATGAAGGCTAAGTGTGAGTTTTGGAGGGACAAAAATTTCACTAAGTGTGTGAGTTTTGCTTTCGGGAAATTGAGGAATAAAATTTATCAAAGTGTCAAGTTTTTTGTTCTAGATACATTAGGCATCATTTTTGAAGTGCATCCCAAAATTTAACAAATAGGCTACATTCTAAAAGCGCTCCCGTAGATATAAAAAGTGGACTCATAAATATCAACATTTGGCTACCCTTCATAAGTGATTTCTATAATATCTAAGGCTATACTTTTTAAATGATGCCAAAATTGTGTTTTTTTTTTCTCTTATAAAAAAGCATTACTGAAAAAAGCATAACCTATTCATAAAATACACTACATTTTTTAAATATAACTTAAAAAAAATGTGGCTAAATAAGTATTTTTCTTGTAGTGTTCCTTTTGATCATTACCATCATTCTAGTAAGTTCCTTTTTCCCTCTATTAATCTGGATAGTCCTTCTTTGCTGTTATACTTCTTGCTTTTTTAACCATATCATTATCCTAATTAGATATGAGCACAATACTATATACAAATATAAATAATTTTTTTATAAATATCTTTATATTTTTATTAATATTAAAGCATTGATTGACTTTTTAAAATATTTTTAATATATTTTTTAATTATATAAAATATTTTAAATATTTTTATGTTAATAATTAATAATATATTATTTTTAAATTTATTTTAATTATACGTACGAATTGCACATCATTTTATTTGGGTGTATTCAAATATGTTTGAAACAATATTTTTTGTTTTTATTAACACACAGTTTAAAGTGAAAGATATACATATCCAAAGTCTCATACGAAATGTAATGGACATGTGAATACAACATTTTTACGATACATGTATTATATTAAAAAAAAATAATTTGCATAACTCTTTGTATATACCTCTCTTGTACACACTTCTTTTATGATATAGTCATTTTTTTATCAATTAATTTTAATACTAAAAATGTTAACAGAGAAAAAAGCGTGGTTGTTGCAGACGCGCTGCAATATGAGAATTATATTGCGGAGAAAAAATGTGCATATATATCCTAATTTTTGTTGCATATACATAGTGCATATGTACAGTAATAAGAGAGATGACTATACAGAACATCTTACATGTGATGTGGAACTGAAGCAGAACAACGTATCACGCCAAGATATATATGCATAGCCATTTTGTATACCTTTTAAGCTACAAATGTATGAATTTGGTTGAATATTATTCATAGTATATATATATACTTTGAAGAAAATTAAACTTCCAAGTGAAAAATTACTTTACTCAAAATTTGATCTCATAATTTATGTGTTTATAGAAAACATAATTAGGAGGGTTCTTTATTATTAAACTCCATCTAAATATTTATGTTAAAATATATTTATTTTCATGTTTAATCAATAAGCTGGAATAGCTCAGTTGGTTAGAGCGTGTGGCTGTTAACCACAAGGTCGGAGGTTCAAGCCCTCCTTCTAGCGTTTATTAATATCTCTCTTGTTTTTTGAGAAAAAAAACAATTTTAATAAAAGTCCATATACAAGTTCTTGGGGTAGTATATATTGGGTTAGCCCTTTAAATAACTACCAATTGGGCTTCAAGGTTCTTAATCAACCAGCTCTAAGTTTATAATTGGATCAAAAAAGAAAATACAAAACCTTCATTTGAGAAGAGTTACTGGATTGGAGGAGAAAGTATATGTGGGCACCAATCTTTTTGTTTATCTTTGGAGGGAAAATTTTGTATTTTTCTTTTTCATTTTCCTGGTTATTTTTAATATGTATTTTATATTTTAATATATATTTTATATAACTATTATCACATACATAACATAAATTAAAATAAAAAACTTTATAATAATACAATATTATTAATCATTTTACTAATCATTATATATATACTATGATAGATATGAGCAAATATTACTTAAATTCGATTCTGTCTAGTTCGTTCAAAATTTTATCTGCCAAAATTTACTTTCTACTATATCAAAATGAATAATTACCCGCCCCAATCAAATAGAAATGGATAAATATTAACGAATTTAAGTAGAATTGTCATCTCTAACTCCCACTAAACAACACAAGAAGTTGGCTAACGAAGAGTCCTCATTTGTTAGAGAAAAAGGTTACAAGGCTTTGGTGGCAAAATGTGTTTCAATCATTTTTCACTTAACCCTATCAGAACCAAACATATGCCAAAGGTCTACCCTGTGGCCAAGAAATGGTTGTTGTGGATAGGCCTTTCATGGCCACCTTCATTTGTAACCAATAACCAATACATATCTTAAATTTCGGTCACAAAAATCATTATTGACTATAAGACAAAGTCACAAAGTATACATATCAACTTTCCTTAACTTGTCTCTATATACACAAATGCCTGTTTTTTTATGTATATATAATTAATTTATTTGTGATACACTGTTAATAAAAATTATTTAACACAATTATTTTTAATTATAATTAATTTGTTCTTTTGGTTTCACACATTAGTTGTGAAAAAGGCTATTTTTATTAATATGAGCATGACTATATAATTAGATATATTAGATATATGTATAAAATTTTTTTATATTATTAACACATTACAATTAAATTTATAATAAGCCAAAAATTAGTTCTTTTCCATATACAATTTAATTTTATTCATTATTAATTATTATTATTATTATTATTATTATTATTATTATTATTACTATTATTATTATTATTATTATTATTATTATTATTTTTACATATTGTTAAGCATAACATCAGATATAGAGAAATAATCATATGATAAATTCGCATTAAAAACATATTATAATCACAACCTTATTTTAAAAGGTAACCATTTAAACTTAAAATTTAATTTATATATTATCATGCTAAAAAGTAATTTTACACGAATATCTAATCATATTAACAAAAATACTCAACTCAACAACTTATATTGTTTTAGAACTATGCAAATGCAAATGCAAATGCAAAGATCTTATTGAATAATGAATACATGACAATCAAACTCCTCAAATTAAAATAAAAATATTTGATAGTTATTTATACATAACTTACTTAGAAGTGGGACTAAGGAATAAGGAGTGGATCATCAAGAGCCACCAACCACCAAAATCAAAACTCAACAGAAACAAACAAAACCAAAACCTGTAAACTACGTTACAAGAGAAAAAACATACACAATAACACACACAGACACACACACACACACACCCCGTGTTTTGTGTCTTGGAGATGGCAATGGCAATGGCGCTTCTTCGCAGGCTTTCTTCTTCCATGGACAAGCCTTTACGTCCTCTCTTCAGTGCAGGCACCACTGTTTACTACAAGGTCTTCATTAATCAAATTTCCAACCATATATGCTTTATATTATATTATTATCTTTATAATAACAAATATTCATATTCATAATCTTCTATTGCTCCCCTACCTTAACCAATTAACTACTGCCATTCCTTTCCCTTGCTTTTGAATGTAGTCCTCTTTACCTGATGAAGCTGTTTACGACAAAGAAAAATCCCGAGTTTCGGTAAGCTTATTATATAATTACAGTTAATATTATGCATATCTAGATATACATATTGTTTCAACTTTCAAGCAGAAAGGAAGAAAAAGCAGACTTCTATCGTAATATAGTGATTTGCCTTTGCAGTGGCCAAAGCAATTGAATGCTTCACTTGAGGAAGTTGATCCTGAGATTGCTGATATAATTGAGCTAGAGAAAGCTAGACAATGGAAGGTAATATATTAGTTTATTATTACTTGCATCTTTGCCAGGGATATAGAAAATCTTGAAAAAAATTATCCAACTATCTGAGTTTATGCAAAACATTTGACAGTGCTGAGTTTATGCTGCATGATATTATGATTCTTCCTAGCCAGGGGGAATATTGGATTGAATGTTTGATTGCCTATCAACTATCATATATGATGACTGATGAGATGATGGTAGAGTTTTGCTTTTCAGTTTTCACCACACATATGGACTGACTGACTTCTTGTTTTTGTATTTGTGAAGGGGCTGGAACTCATACCCTCAGAAAATTTCACCTCTGTCTCTGTGATGGAAGCTGTAGGGTCTATCATGACAAACAAATACAGTGAGGGATATCCTGGTGCCAGATACTATGGTGGAAATGAGTATGTCACTCTTTCACTTTCTTCTATAGGAGTGTCACATTGAAATATTGAATCAATTCAATGATTTCTGATCTTTCTTATTTCAGGTATATTGACATGGCTGAAACACTATGCCAGAAGCGTGCCTTGGAAGCGTTCCGGTTGGATCCGGCAAAATGGGGAGGTAATCACACAACACTAACATAGTACCTGATTTGTTTTTCATTGTATATGGACAAATTTCCCTGTTTTGGCTTCATAGGACTTTGCTTTCACATCTCACACTTTCTCCAATGAATATTTCTGTGTTCAATATGTTGTTTTAATTCCCAAAGGAAGGGGGAAAAGAATCAAAAAAAGAAAAAATAACAGAGAAGGAAATGTAGCTTATGTGTCTCTTACCCCTATTTTGCAGTAAATGTGCAACCTCTGTCTGGTTCACCTGCAAATTTTCATGTGTATACCGCATTGCTGAAACCTCATGAGCGAATCATGGCGCTTGACCTTCCTCATGGAGGGCATCTTTCTCATGGATACCAGGTATTATCAACTTCCCTCACTCATTTACCTGTTTCAATAAAATCTAGTTAGATATATGGAAATAGATCAATGATCACTGTTGTCATTTTCCCCCATAATAAAGTTCTGAGATTCACTAGAATAACTTAGCAGTCCTTAATGAAACATAAGATTATTTTGATTAATGGATTTTCATTTCAGCAATGGGGGCATTTCTTGTCTATTAACATTTGTATAGAGTTACAATCAATTAAGGATAAGAAAGTAATAGTCACTATTGTCATGATGCAGACTGATACCAAAAAGATTTCTGCAGTCTCTATATTTTTTGAGACAATGCCATACAGACTGAATGAAAGCACAGGATATATCGATTATGACCAGGTATTTTTGCACATTGCAGTCTTGTATCATGGTCTCTGTATAACCTTCAATTGAACTTTTCACTTGCTGAGTGATTGAAAGTTTTCCAATCCCCATTTGCCTCAAATTAGTCTACTCTCAATTTGAATATTTGTATACCACTTGTGTTAATAAGAGTTTTTTAAGATTTGAGCAACATTCAAATGCAGTTGGAGGCAACGGCTACACTTTTCAGGCCAAAACTAATAGTTGCTGGAGCAAGTGCTTATGCACGTCTGTATGATTATGCACGCATCCGCAAGGTATATCGTACAGAATGATTTTATGAACATTAATAGATTGTCTTGTGTTCTTCTTCTTTCTTTTTTACTCAATGGTTTTTGAGGACCAAAGTTGAACTCATGAAACATGTTTCAGGTGTGTGATAAACACAAGGCTGTGATGCTGGCAGATATGGCACACATCAGTGGATTGGTTGCAGCTGGTGTTATCCCATCCCCTTTTGATTATGCAGATATAGTGACCACCACAACTCACAAGTCGCTTCGTGGCCCACGTGGAGCTATGATCTTCTTCAGGAAGGGGGTGAAGGAAATTAACAAACAAGGAAAGGAGGTGCATTCCTTAACAAAATTCATTTGTCAATTTTTCCAGTTAACTTTATTATACTCGCCCAATATTTTTCTCATTTGTTTGCCAGTATGTGTTTGGTTCTTGGAAAAAAAAAATGTAAATTCATGGCTTGAGCTGAATGTTAATGCTCCTTACTTATTTGAAGGTGTTGTATGATTATGAGGACAAAATCAACCAAGCAGTGTTCCCTGGACTGCAAGGTGGCCCCCACAACCACACTATTACTGGTTTAGCTGTTGCACTGAAGCAGGTACACAAATAGAGATTGATCCGTTAATTTTACTGTCACTATTTTTGCTTGATATTGAGGTATATATATTGAAGGTTTTCTGGAGTTGATTAAGAGTGTGACATTGTATTGAGTGATATCAACTGGATTTACTTCAAAAGGTAACTTTCAAAAATTCCAAAAGATTGAGGTGAGAAAATAATGAGTGTGGGTGTGGCAACCTTAGAAGCAAATTTATAAAAACAAACAAGAATTGTTATCCTGATGAACCTTTCAAATGATCATCCTGGAACCAATTTATATGGATGCATCACTTTCTTTCTAGCTCTGTCTTTAGCAAATAGTTGCAATTTTGCGAACGCATACTAAGCGCTGCATATATTTATTAATTGATGGTAACCATTTTTTTCTTTTTCTTGTGTGGATTTAGGCTACAACACCAGAGTACAAAGCATATCAAGAACAGGTTCTCAGTAATTGCTCAAAATTTGCACAGGTACATTAGAAGGGGGAAATAAACTGCCTCTTCTCTTAGACACAGATCTTTAGTGTTTACATGTTAGACCACATGAATGAACTCCTTGTTAATTTTTTAGGCTCTGAGTGTGAGGGGCTATGAGCTTGTTTCTGGTGGAACTGAGAATCATCTAGTTTTGGTGAATCTGAAGAACAAGGTAACAATCAACTATCTTCATATTGCATGCAAGGTTCATTGAGTAACCATTGAGTCTATAACATTCATTTCTAATGATTTCTATGTAATAGCCAAAGGGCTGAGATGAAGTTAGGGAAAATTTTCATACCTTCATAAAGTGAGTCTAATGTTCTTTCTCAAAAATCTTGAATCAGGGTATTGATGGCTCCAGAGTTGAGAAGGTGTTGGAAGCAGTGCACATTGCAGCCAACAAAAACACAGTTCCTGGAGATGTGTCTGCCATGGTTCCAGGTGGCATCAGGATGGGTACTACAACCTCCACCATTGCTTTACATATTTATTGTTTGAACTTGGGGAGTGAACTGCCATGTTTTTCTGCATAAGATCATGTGGCTGATAAAGATTACTGATGAAATAACCAAAATTTAAAAGATTATAGCTAACAAAATTTGTCAAAAGGATCAAACATTTAGGGCATATTGGCCGAATTCGTAAGCAAAACGATCCTTTGTGAGTAATCTTGATTACCTTGGGGATTTCAGGAACTCCTGCTCTCACTTCTAGGGGATTTGTTGAGGAGGATTTTGTTAAGGTAGCAGAATTTTTCGATGCAGCAGTGAATTTGGCTGTGAAGATAAAGGCAGAGAGCAAAGGTTAGAATCCAATAAAATCTTGAATTATGATTCTGGAACTTGTGTTTATTTCATCAAATATTGATTTTTGTTTTATAATTTATTATTTTTCAAATCAGGAACAAAGCTGAAGGATTTCTTAGCCACAATTCAGTCGTCTACTTACTTCCAAACAGAGATTGCGAAGCTCCGTCACGACGTGGAGGAATACGCGAAACAATTCCCAACCATTGGTTTCGATAAAGCAACCATGAAGTACAAGAACTGAGAGAGAGAGAAAGAGAAAGAGAACAAATTTTTCATCATGCAAAAAAAAACATATATGTTGATGATGCTATGAATATGAACGTAGAAAAAAACTTGATCGATATTGATACTTTCTCGGAAAAAAATGTATAGATTATTGTTATTATTATGCAATAAAAGGCTTAAACAATCAAATTTTACGGCGCCGGTGCGGCATGGCACCGCGCCGGTACGGCTGGGTACGCGGCTGATTAAAACGACGCTGTTTTGCGTTTCTGTTAACTTTTTTTTTTTTAAGATGAAAAAGTATAGGTACCAGTGAATTTATTACTAATAATAATTAATTATTATATTTTAAACGAAATATATCTAAAAAAATATATATAAAGATATTTTTATTAAATATAATTATAAAAAAATATTTATATTAAATACATTTAAATAAAAATTGATAAAAATTGACAAAAATATTATTAGTAACGTATGGGAATTGTTCTCAAATTCGTACAGAAGAGGGCGTAAAACACGAACCCTAGCAAACTCAGTTGCGATTCGGAATTCCTTTGCTAGGTTGATTTATTCAGGTGGTTATTTTGTTCGTGCATTCTTATTTCTAACTATGATAAAATTATTTAGATCTATTTATGTTAACCATTTAAGTAAGAAAAGTAGAAAACAGAAATGCACAAAAGTTCTCTACTCACTAATCACAGGACAAAATAAAATGAAAAAAAAATATTTGACATTATTCATAAGACCATATATCAGTATGTACCAGATATATTTTTGTTTTCCATAACGTAACTCCCCAAAAATATCGAAGATTATAACAGCAGAAAGCGTTTAAAAAATGAGACAAAGAGAGAGAATTGTGCTGGGAGCAGTTGTTATAGCAAACATGCTAATGGCAACTCGCCTCACTCTCACACTCTCCACCATTCACCGCCACAACCCACTTCTAAGGCGTTACTCTTCTTCCATTTTTCGCCCCAAACAATTCTCAAAATCCCGTCCCTGTCCCCTCTGGTCTTCTTCTCTCTCCTTCTGCCTCGACGCAATTCATAAGCCAACTTCGCCAACACCATTCGCTCCTTCTCACTCTCATTCTTCTTCTTCTTCTTCTTCGTTCTCAGCTGCAGCTTCTTCACGCGACGACGTCGTTGAAGGGAACCCTTTGCTTCAAGACTTTGAGTTCCCGCCGTTCGACGCCGTAGAGGCCAAGCACGTGCGACCCGCAATCCGAACTCTCCTCAGGCAATTGGTATGCAAGTTCGAGTCTTTCTTCTCGTTTGGTCTCTTTTCCTCGCGTTTTGGGAAATAGATCTTCATCGTTTTTGGTTTTTAAATTCGTTTTTTTTTTTAATGTAGGAAGGAGAATTGGAGGAACTAGAGCGTAACGTGGAACCTTCGTGGCCGAAGCTGGTGGAACCGTTGGAGAAGATTGTGGATAGTTTGGTTGTTGTTTGGGGCATTGTCAATCACCTCAAGTCTGTGAAGGATACTTCTGAGCTCCGTTCTGCCATTGAAGATGTTCAGGTATTGTTTTCTGCGTATTTTTGTTTTGGTTATGTGAATTTGTAAATATTCTGGTGAGTGTTTAAATTCTATTATGTATTCTGTTTGTTTCTGTGAATTTGTTAATTTGGGATATTGTGCAAGAGTTTCTTAACTTTTAACATATGATCATTTTCTTGTTGCAAGTACTACTATATCATTGCAGCATGTTTGTCTTGTCCTCCCCCCTCAAATATTGCGTAGAAGATTTTTGTCTTAGACTCTTAGAGTAATCTGGAACTTGCAGTTTAGCTTTTAGTCAACTCTTGTGTAGTGTGTATTTCGCTTATGAACTATAAGAGCTTGTTTCGAATGCTAGGAATTAGAATTCACTCAAGAGTTGAATTCTTTTTCTTGCTTTGGAACAACTAAAAATGAATGATTTGAATTCCTTTGAGAATTCCAATTCTCATTTTTCCTTCATTTGTAAATCAGACCAAAAGGGGTCTGATTTCCAAATCCATTCACACTCTTCAAATTTGAATTCTATTCTATTAATATATTATAGTCATTCCAAATCATGGAATTGAGTTCAAATAGAAATGAATTCTTTTCAAAGGAAATAGAATTCTTTTCTCATGTTAAATGGTTTCCAAGTGTACTGTTGCTGTTGTACTAACGGCTAGATGGGCTTGGGTTTTGTCTGCAGGCAGAGAAGGTTAAGTTTCAGCTTAAGCTCGGGCAGAGTAAGCCTATTTATAATGCATTTAAAGCCATTCGAGAGTCACCCGATTGGCAGACCCTGAGTGAGGCTCGCAAACGTATTGTTGAAAGTAAGTTTTTTAGATGTCTTCTGATGCTATAATGACATTCTTTTCTGGATATTTTACTGGTGTTAGCTTGTTACTGTTGAGTTGCTTGAAATGCTCTGTGTTATATCCCCAAAGCTTCTTCTTAGCTTGTAGATTTCATCTATTAAGTTGGAGGATTTTCCTTATTTATAGATATTCTCTTTTGCTAGTTTGATGCTGGGATGGGATACTATGCCCAAGATGGACAATTATGTGTTGTGCCTTTTGTTTTTGGTGTTTGGCACATAATATGGAATCCATGTAACTATGTTTTTCAACTTATACAGAATAAGTTCTTCACTGTTCTGAATATGGAAGTGTGGTTATGTTTTACTATTCACATGATCGGATTTGTCATTTTATAATTGCCAAATAACAGTTTCACTTGTGCTTTTGCAGGCCAAATAAAGGAGGCGGTTCTTAACGGTGTGTCCCTTGAAGATGATAAAAGAGAACAATTTAACAAAATTGAACAGGTTTGTTTTTATGACTATTATAAAACAAATGCTAATATGTTTCCCAAGTTGTTCTTTTTACACTGGTTTGAAATTCCAAGTGCATTGGCAATATATGTCTCCCCCACCCATAATATCCTGATTCTCAAGTACTTCAAACATGCTAATAAGATTGTGTTTGGAAGATTCTATATTTCTACGCATGTGCTATAATTCCTGATCCAAAGTAATTGAGCTTTAATTCTTTAGGACCAAAACAAAATTTCATGAGGTACATTTCAATTAAATTTTTTGTTTTAAAATTTTCTTTTAATTATAATTTTATCCATAGGAGCTGGAAAAGTTGTCACAAAAGTTTGAGGAGAATGTTCTGGATGCAACAAAGAAGTTTGAAAAGCTAATCAAAGATAAGAAAGACATTGAAGGGTTACCTGCCACTGCTCTTGGGTTAGCTGCACAAATCGCGGTGTCCAAGGTTTGCCATGTTGGCATATTATGTTATTTTTCAAGTTATGACAATCAGCTATCTTTTTGAATTCTAACTACTTAGTGGGAGCATGCAGGGACATGAAAATGCCACTGCCGATAATGGGCCATGGATAATTACATTGGATGCTCCAAGTTTTATTGCTGTTATGCAACATGCGCGCAATCGTTCTTTGCGTGAGGAAGTCTATCGTGCATATATAACCCGTGCATCTACTGGAGATTTGGACAACACTCAAATAATTGAGCAAATTTTAAAGCTTAGGATGGAAAAGGCCAAGCTTCTCAACTACAATAACTATGCTGAGGTATATTTTATATCTTTTCTTTATTAAGAGTAATCCTGTTGTAGGATGCTGACGTAGAATCCATCAGATTAGCATGGCAACCAAAATGGCAACTGTTAATAAAGCAGAAGAACTTCTAGAAAAGCTTAGGAAAGTTTCCTGGGATGCTGCAGTGCAAGGTAGTGCAAAGGACACCTCTTTATATTGTTTCTATTTCTTTACTGGCTGCTTTATTAGTTATTTATGGTAAAGATGCGTCATGTATCTTGATGGAGTTAGCATGTCACTGTAACTGAATTCTTCATAATAGTAATAATTCATGGCTTTTCTGTTTCGAATCATTGACACAAGTTCTGACACGTGATTTTCTTATATCATTTTTTTTTGTAAATATCCATTTTCCTTTAATCAAGTAACATCTTTAAGCGTTTCATTTTCTTACCAAGCAGATATGGAAGATCTAAAGAAATTCTCCAAAAATAAGGGTGCATTGGAAGCTGATGATTTGAAACATTGGGACATTACCTTTTGGAGTGAGAGGCTTCGGGAGTCAAAATATGACATTAACGAGGTTTCTCCCCTCCCCCAAAAAGCTTTTACTTGGAAAAAATCACTAGGTTTTAATTTTGATTTTTAACTGTTAAAACAAGACGATTACCAGAATTGAAGTGATTAAAACAAAGATTAATTTCCACTCCACATCATGGAGTATTTGATTCACTGTTCATGCAGCCATTTATAGGAAGAATATTAGAACTGAATCAGAATACTAGAGTTTATTGATGTATTACATGCAATGACAGGGTAGAGAGGATATTAAGAGGCCTCTCAACACTCCTAACAACCAAAAGTTACTCAAATGACAAGTCACTCTTACCTCTATCCTATCACATATATTTATACTAATCAAGTTACCTGCCTAACTACTCTTAACTAATACATACTAGTGACTAGTGATAACTAGTGCATATATTATTCGAATCCTAACAGAATTCTTCCTCCCTTGGTGTTTTCTTCTTATTATATTTTAATGGTTAGTTATCCCTGTTCACTCTTGAATAATGAGTCAACTGTGTCAAGATTCCATTTCCTGTAATAATTTTTTTGTCTTTAATCTGCCTTCAAAAGCTGAAGACTTCTGCTTTTGTCTTGTAGGAAGAACTGCGTCCTTACTTTTCTCTGCCAAAGGTTATGGATGGACTCTTTAACCTGGCAAAAACACTCTTTGGCATTGAAATTGAGCCAGCTGATGGTCTAGCTCCGGTAACTGAATTCATGTTTGTTCAGCTTTGGTTTTTATAATGAGAAAAACTATTTAAATTTACTGATGCATGATTATTGGTTTTAAGGTTTGGAACACTGATGTCAGGTTCTTTCGCGTGAAAGATTCTTCTGGTAATCCGATTGCGTATTTCTATTTTGATCCTTATAGTCGTCCTTCTGAGAAAAAGGGAGGTGCATGGATGGGTGAAGTTGTCGCTCGTAGTCGTGTATTGTCACAAAATGGTACCTCAGCAAGGTTGCCTATTGCTCACATGGTATGCAATCAAACACCTCCGGTGGGCAACAAGCCAAGTTTGATGACATTCCGTGAGGTAACATTAGTTGTTCTTTTTTATTTTATTTTATTTTTTCCTGCCTATTTTGGATTCCTTCTTGGATGTGACTTTAGCTATGCACTCTATCATTTCAAAATCCCAAGTAAATTAAGAAGTTATGGAAAAAGCAGTGTGCTTTTTCAGTTCAAGATCCCAAATAACTGCATATTTTAAAATTTGAACTCAGGTTTTAAGTGGGTATCTACCTTGATGTGTTCTATGCAAAGTCGATGTGTACTAAAAGCAGTCATGGTTCTCTTGTGGTTCTGCCAAAGGTCAAACCACCATTGCTTACACAAGGTGGCAAATTGTAATGAGTTTGCTTGATATTGCATGATATATAGCTAGGATAATGTAGATTTTGGATAATTCTCAACTTGTAGAACAAGATGTAATTATTGGTTTGTATACATGTTATGAATTCATAACTGTTTCATAAACTAGCGTTTTTTCCCTATCTTTTTTATCAGGTTGAGACTGTCTTCCATGAATTTGGCCATGCACTTCAGCATATGCTTACTAAGCAAGATGAGGGTTTGGTTGCTGGTATTAGAGGGATTGAGTGGGATGCTGTTGAATTGCCTTCTCAGTTTATGGAAAACTGGTGTTACCATAGGTAAGGAGCAATATATGTCTAATTGTCTAACCCCATTGTATTTGATCATATCTTTCGTCATCTTTTAGAGTGATCCCTCTCAAGTAACTTATGATTTTGCCATATAAACAATTTAGAAAATCAATTCTTTTGTCTTAATACTTTGGGCATCAATAGAATGTGTTCTTGGTTTAATATTCTACACTTCAATTTCTTCTCCTTTTCTTCTTTCTAGGGCACTGTGAAAATTGAAATTCCTGGACTTGTTGACAGTTTGATTGAGCAACCTAATCCCTTTTAACCTTATTTATAGTGGCAACTTATTGCACATTTGTATCTTCTGAGTAGCCAGTTATGATATTTCAACTACGGTATTAGTATTATGCATTTTCTTTTATAGCTCCTTTTTCTTTCTCTCTCTTTTTTGGGCTCTAGGGAGACACTAATGGGCATTGCAAAGCATTTTGAGACTGGGGAGAGTCTTCCCGAAGATGTATATTTGAAGCTTGTTGCTGCTAGGACTTTTCGTGCTGGGTCTATGAGTCTTCGACAGGTGAGAGTTCTTTCTCTCGTTGCTTGTTCTGAAGGATGAAATCAATAAACCTGATTCTTGTAATATTTGTTCATCTATAAATCTATCTTATTGGGCTTTAATTAAATCTTGAATGAATGATTTAACTTTTTAAGGCTTTAGTAATCTATGCATTTTGAACTTCAAAATTTTATGCTGATTGTTGAGTTTGGATTATTTATATTATTAAGTGACTTACCTTCTAATATTTATTCCCCTTTAATATAACGTGCAGATAAAATTTGCTAGCCTAGATCTTGAACTTCATACAAAATATGTTCCAGGTGGACCAGAATCCATCTATGATGTTGATCGCAGAGTTTCCGAGAGAACTCAAGTGATTCCTCCATTACCAGAAGACAGATTCCTTTGCAGCTTCATGCATATATTTGCAGGTTTGCTGTGCATATTATACTTTTGTAGTCATGTGTTAGGAACTGGGGTATTATGGTGTTCCCAAAGTCCCGCATCGAGTAGTACGAGATGCTTGATGTTCTTCAAGTACTAGTATCATGCAAATATCTCTACAAAATGTAACTCCAATTTATTTAATTTTCTGCATATTTTATTCTTTTAGGTGGATATGCTGCTGGATACTATAGTTACAAGGTATAATCTTTATTACTTCATCATTGATTGAAATTCTCATATTGAGGGTATATATATATATATCTCCCTCGTTTCCTTATAGAACCCACTTTGCATCTCTAACAAAGCAAGAAAGAAAAGTGTACCTTACAATGATTTTATCTATCGTGCAGTGGGCTGAGGTGTTGTCTGCAGATGCATTCTCAGCATTCGAAGATGCTGGATTGGAAAATAACGAGGTACATTTAAAAAACAACGCATCCGTTTTATGCCATTCTGTTTTAGGCTTAAAAATCCCCCACTTTTTAAATTATTTTCTAATAGAAATATACAGTGTAACAATCTATCACTTCTTTTTTTTTGTAATTTATTAAACAAATGGTGCACTCTTGGTTGGGTTATGTTAGCAGTTGTTGCTTGACCTAGACCCTTGTTTGGTTCGGCTACTGTTCCCTTACCAGTTACCACTTTGTCACATGCTTAATTGCGATCATTTATGCATTTATGCAGGCTGTTAAGGAAACAGGCCACAGGTTCCGTGAGACTGTTCTTGCTCTTGGAGGCGGCAAAGCACCACTTGAGGTCAGATAATGCACCCTGACCCTACTAATGGAAAATAAATTCTAGAAGATATCATGATGGATATGTTTATGGTTTAGGATAAATTACATATACTACCATCATATAATTAAAAATTTCAAGAGAAATCGCTTTATACTTTATATCGCATAATCCCTTTTGGTCGCGTAACCATGTTTGACGAAGCATCTAGATGCGTATCTAATGTCTCGAATTCGCGACTGATCATGATATGTTGTGGCTAAATGCAGGTATTTGTGCAATTCCGTGGAAGAGAACCAACACCAGATGCTTTGCTTAGGCACAGTGGCCTACTATCTGTTGCAGCTTCATGATAATGGAGTTGTTCAATACTGTGAAGTGGGACTGAATTCTTTTTGAACATTCATGTAGTTACAGTTACATTTTTTAAAATATTATCCTCAGTTTACAACATTGAATAGAAATATACATTTTTGCTTTATCTGCCTTTTTTTCCAATCATCAATTATCAAACACACACATGACTAATAAAAATGTAGCTAATTCCTAATTGTGAAGGCTACGTTCTAACAACTTGGATTCGGTGCCTTCACGTCTTTGCTGAGGTAGTGGTGGATGGGGACGAACTAGTTGAAGTTATGGTTAAAGTGGGTGTGTCATCTACTTTGAAAGACCTTTGTCACTATTTTATAAAGTTAGCAAACAAATGATGAACATTTCTTCACAAAATATATTTGTACATTTGCAAAATGATGAATCAAGAGCACTCTAAGTTACTAAGACCCATTCGAATTATTCATAACATGGTATCAGAATTTTATATCTAAAAGGTCAAGAGTTCAATTCTTGGTCAACCCCAAAAGTGAAAAAATAGCATAAGGCAAAGGCAAATAATTGAAAAAAGAAGGCCTATGTAAAATCAAACAAACTCAAAAAGAGATTTGGATCCTTTAAATTTTTGAATTTTACTTTAGAGAGTAAAGTTTGATCTCTCACTATTTATTTCATAGGTGGGACCAAGAGAAAATATGAGAGAGAAACTATTCAAGGGTGAGAGATCAAACTTTACTCTCTAAAGTAAAATTTGAAATTTAGAAGATCCAAATCCAAAATATAAATATTTTAATACAACAATTGATTAAATTAATCTTCTATCAATTCGACGGTGATATATGTCATAATAAGTTTGTAACACACGCTATTATCTATTAAAAAATCAGTTTAATTTACTGCTGTATTATTCAAAGACTAATTTAAGACATCTAATCCAGGAGCGAAGTTACATATAACAAAAGGGGGCAATGACCCCTTCCAAACTTTAAATTCTTTTTATAAATTGTGTACAAATTTTATTTTAGCCCCTTAAAATTTTTATTTTATTTTTTTTCTATTACAAGATTAATTTTTGGGAATTTGGATCCTCTAAAATTTGAATTTTACTTTAAAAAGTAAAGTGTGATCTCTTACAATTGATTTTATAGGTGGGACCAAGAATAAATATAAAAGAGAAACTATTCAAAGATAGAAGATCATACTTTACTCTCTAAAGTAAAATTCAAACTTTAGAGGATCTAAATCCTTATATTTTCTAACAAGGTTTTTCTACTACCTAATTGCTAATCAAAACATTAATCAATTGTTAGATCAACCCCAACCCCACATACTCAAATAAAATTCCTTTCTGGTTTCATGGTGGGTAAGCAAGTTGCTAAATGGCAATAACCTGTCACCTTCTTCCACCACAACAGGAAAATCTTTTATTTTTTCACATTTTATAATAAATATAATTTTAATACACTAACAATTAAAAAAAATTTACAAATATCACCACAGCAAAAATAATTACTTTTAGTAATCCACGGGTGAATAATTAACTATAATGTAAAATAGTTTACCTCAATCAAAATTAAACCTTTTTTTTTAATAATTTCAAAAAGTTAAACTTGACCATTTTTTGCAGGTTGGTTAGTCAAAAATCAGTGTTCGGTACTTGAAGTCTGAAGAAGAAACGTAGAAAATCCTGTTTCGAAGTCGAATCTGCAGAGTGTGAGGGCATTTACTACATCTGGATCTGCAATATTCAGAGAAGAAGAAGAAAAAGAAGCATTGATGGCTCGCGCGGGAGGGATAACGAACGCTGTGAACGTGGGAATAGCAGTGCAAGCCGATTGGGAGAACCGCGAATTCATCTCTCACATTTCCCTCAACGTTCGTCGCCTCTTCGACTTCCTCGTCCAATTCGGTATATCTAACTCTTCCATTTCTGATTTCTGCACTTCAAATTATGCTCTTTTTGGGTACTGAATCACACCGGCAACATCTCAAGTTTGAATATTTTGTTTGTTTGCCGGGATCCCTTTTCCTTTTTGAGCCTAGTTAATTGAATTTGAGTCCTTTAATTCATATTGCGTACCAATTGTTTGTGTTTTTGCTTCATTCAGAGGCTACAACCAAGAGCAAGCTTGCATCGTTGAATGAGAAGCTTGATGTATTGGAGCGTAGGCTGGAACTCCTTGAAGTTCAAGTGGCCAATGCATCAGCCAACCCATCTCTTTTTGCTACATGATGCCATTTACTTACAGCTTTTTCCAGTAAGCACCTCCCCTCCTACCTATAATGTAAAATCTAGAGAGAATATTTGGTTAGTGTCTTGCCTTGTGTTGTGTAAATCTTGTTCTTCAATTTCAATTTTTGTCCAGCTTATTTGTGATGGTTAGTTACTACTGCACTCCTTTTGTTTGTAACTTTGGACAAGCTAAACCCTATGGTTCATATGTATCATATTTTTAGTTCGTTGTACCTCTATCAAAGCCTTTAAAATCCTACCTTCTAAATCGTTCATGTGTTCATGATGCATTCCTTACGTTGTAATCCTATAATTGCATTCATATTTTCTGTTCTGAAACCTGCTTTCAAATGTAACATGCTTTCTAAAGCAGTAATCTTAGTTGTTGTTCAAGGATCACATCACTTAAGAGTACTGGTGGTATCTTATATTATAAGGAGAAAGGAAGTTGCTTTGGCAGAAAAATTCTGGATTTCTTCCACTAGATAGAAATGGATGATAAGCTGATAACATACTGTACTATAGTCATAATCCTGTCCTCAATAGCATTTAAGTAATGGCCATATTGAGGACCAGCTCAAAGAAAAGAGAATAGATGGTTTCTAGTGAATTGATTCCCAATTATTTTTGCCATTAGTATTTCATAATTTCTGCAACCCTCATACTTCAATTTGCTGAGATATATAGTTTAATGAGTTATACGTAACAACCTCAACTAAATGTGCTTGACCTTTCTGCCAATATATTAAATCCTCTTCCAGAACCACATGTCTATATTTTATTAAATCACAATCGAGTTGGTTTATGTGGCCTTTACTAGTGAAGTTTGGACTTAGCAATAGATACTGTCACCGAATATCAATTACGTTTTACCCAAATTATATTTCTACCAGAAGTAATGGGGGATGAGCAAGAGAGTAGTCGTTTCAAGATGCATAGAATGGATGAAAGTACATTCACAAGTATATTCTCTGGTTTGCCATTTCAGAATAATAAGATAATGGCTAAACCAATAATCAATGAATCATAAAAAATTTCATTGACCCATTCTACTATCTTGGTTGTGGGAGGGACAAGGTTTGTGATGTGATGGTAGATTCTGCAGTAGATGAAGTAGAGGGCGGAACCCTCTTATCCATGACGAAAGAGTAGCGGTTTGATCCTCCGAGGCTGTCTATGGACTTCATGTATTCCGATGCATTGTTTTCTATGATCAGAGCATCCTCCAACTCACGGACAATGTCATCCATGCATGGCCTGTACGCGGAGAATGGTTCAATACATTGCAGTGCCACTTCCACCACTCTCCACATTGCTTCTGCATGGTATCCTCCCTTGATTCCAGGATCCACAATTTCCTCTATCTTTGATGCTCTTATGTATGGCTTAGCCTGCATGAAAAGTTAAGTTACTTCTTAGTGCCTGCTAATCATATAGGATTGAAAATGGATAAGCGAAAATGTAATCTTCGTAGAGATTTAATATGTATGCACTGTGAGTGTAAAAATAATATTTAGACAAGCATCCAATCATGTATTGTTTTGTCATTAGTGTTTTCCTTAACAACTTATTATTTCAAAAATCATACAAATACAAACATTTGATTGATTGATAGTATAAAACTCTTCTCGTATTGGTGCAGTCCAATGATAACATATTTTGGAAATGGACCATACCCATTCAACCAAGCTCCACTCATTTCGTGGCCTCTTTATGTCGAGAGGTTCTCGACCACTCACAATTTCAAGTAGTACCACACCAAAGCTGAAGACATCACTCTTTTCCGATAGCTGTTGGGTTGTATAGTACCTGCATAGGGATACTTGTCAGCTTCTGTGTTGCATTCTGTAACACATGAACATATAGGACTAGGAATATTAAGATCCTTCATCATCTCATTTGAATTCAAACAGATGAGTCATCCCTGATAATCTGTAGTTACTTACACAACGGTCTGAGTTATGTGGTTTCATATAAAAGTACATTAAGGAAATATAATAAAAAAGCGTTGTTTTATCTCTAATTGTAGTCGCCCTAAAGCAAATTCTGAATGCTGTAAATAACGGTTTCAAGTCGCACTTTTTATTGGTCATTTTTATTCAGACGATTCTAAAGTGCTAAAACAGTGCAGTATGAAATAAGGTCAACACATAATCCGTTTTCACTTACTCTGGATCCAAATAGCCCGCAGTTCCTCTTACTTCAAGTGAAACATTACTGTCTCCTTCCTGTGGAGCATATTTTGAGAACCCAAAATCTGCAACCTTTGCACACATGCTATGATCCAGGAGTATATTGCTAGATTTTATGTCCCTGTGTATTACAGGACGTCCCGGAAATGTGTGAAGATATGCCAACCCTGCTCAATTAAAACGGTTGTAAGGATTCTAGTGTCTCCAAAATGTTATAGATGAAAATTGTAGTTACTAGTGGCTTGATAAGAAATTGAATATTGTTTTATGCTGTTTGCTAAAATCTCAGTAGATCCATGATGGATCAAATACAAGCAAATGATCAGATTTAGCTAATTCAATATTTCCCATCTTTCTTCTTGGTCAAGCCTTTCTCTGGATTAGGAAAAAGCAAAGCATCATATTACTTACCTCGAGCTGCACCAAGTGCGATTGAGAGTCTAGTTGGCCAGTCTAATATTTTTCTCTTTGCTGGTTCCCCTGTTGCCAAGTTATACTTAGAATCACTATACATTTAGACATATCAGCTGAAGGAATTGTGGGATATTTACCATATAGTCTATTCTGCAAAGAGCCATTGGACATAAAAGGGTACACGAGAATCTGTTGATCCTTTTCATTGCAGTAACCAATAAGAGGCACAAGGTTCTCATGCTGTATTGCAGAGAGTAAGTTTAGCTGCAATATGTATCACGGACCAGTCAAATACTCAGATGACATACTGTAGAAAGTAACTAATAGGCATTCAAATTAGGGAATTTTCATGGGAATATAGAATGGATGATACATTGAAAGGCACATACTGTACCTCATTGTCAAATTCTCGAGTTCCCTGAGTCGACGTGGCTGACCGGACTTTCACTGCCACTTCTTGACCATCGTCTAGCATGCCCCGGTAAACTGGACCAAACCCTCCCTCACCTATCAACGTCTTGTACTTCTCTGTTGCCTCCTCTATATATTCCAAAGTGAATGCTTGAATTGACACAGACTTTATGAAGAAGTCATCTTTGCTTGGCAAAGAGAAAATTAAGTCTGCATTTTTTATTTTTTCACGCAAGAACATGTCAGAAATTCCCTTATACAGAATGAACAAATAGTGAGAGCCAATTGTACACAACCTCCTCATTTATCATAAGTTGATAACAATTTGTCCTTGTTAGCAGGCATGCAAAATGTAAAACCATGTGTTCTGTATTAAAGGTGGCATTTTTAAAGACTAGTGAAATTGTGATCTGAAATCTGATATTGTCTTTAGGTAGTATTTGTTTACTGTCTAGAGACAATGGAAGGAATCAATGGGATGATAGAAACACATCTATGTCACTTCTTTTTGGTTGTACAGAAGTTGTCTTAAAAAATAAAAATAGTCTGCAAAATAGATTGCTTGGTTCCCTCTATTTTAAAAATACATAATTATCTTGACAGACCCTTATCCAAACATGGTTTTTGTCATAGAACTATAACTAAACATCCCTTAGATAATGATATATGATATGACTATACTTTCAGTTTAGGCTGAAAGGCAATGTTTTGCTGTAGAATTGCAGAGAGACATAGGATACAAAGGATTAGAGAACCAATAAAATACTTACTTGTTGTCACTGGGTATCTCTTTCCAACAAATCCTTCCCATGGAATTAGTTTATGTCTATAACAGCAAACAAAAATAACTCCAATAACCAAAGTAATCAATAGTGATCCACATGTAACCACACTAATAACCACTACTTGATCAAGTCTGGAGTCTTCTTCCGTGCATCTTCCGCCACTGAAATATTCATAATAATAATGAAAAGGCGGTCAATTTTACATTATTATTATTATTTTTATAGAACTTTTTGTTTCTTAGGCTGCTCCTTACTCTGTCTGGATTAGTGAACTGCTCAATTTTGGTGGAATGTCTTCCTTCAAATGTTCATTGCAACCAAAATATCTGGAAGTAATGAATAGCACACAACCTAAATTTATGGAAGACATATGCTGCTAAAAAAGATAACAATTATTAATAGTGGTGAGGAAGCAAAATGCCAACATATAAAACTTACAGTGTTTTTAAATTTGGCAGTGAGGAAATGGATTCTGGAAGGGATCCCTCTAAATCATTGTAACTCACATCTCTGCTCCAAAATCAATCAACATTTGAAAGAAAAATCCAGTGGTAGTATTAATTCACCTTTTACAGTAATCTAACATTTTGTATAGAGAATTATATGAAGTTATGTTGTGATTGTTATATTGATGTTAACTATAACATTGACAAGGATAATATAAGTGCATTATAGCTATACAAATCAGACTAGTTCATAGTTGAACTTTGAAAAAGAAGGAATAGTTACATTGATGTCAACAAGGAAGAAAGTGGAAATGAGGAGGGGATTTCACCAGTGAAGCTATTGTGGCTCAGGTTCCTGCACATCACAAAATTATAGCAATACATAAAAATCAGTACCATATTACTCACCAAAAATAAATGCAGAAGCAATTGAATAGGAGTTTTTGAAGCAATACAGTGTTCTCAAGTTGGTCATCTCAGTGACACTGGAAGGAATTGGTCCTTTGAGATCACTGGAGGAAAGATCCCTGCATAAATAACATTGTACATAATAATAAACATCTCATGTCAGTGACATATAAATAAGAGTATAAGACTTGAATCATCCAAAAACAGAAACTGCTTAGCTTGAGACCTTGAATTAACGCCATCAATTTGAGTTTGATACATTTGTGGAAAGACTTACAAATCAGTGATAACAGATGGACCACTTGAATGATCACATGTTATTCCATGCCATGGGGAAAGAATACAAGGGTCTCCACTCCAACTCTTAAGCACTTTATTGTCTTGGTTTTGCACCAATAACTGTTCTCTTACCTTTTTAATCACTTCCACTGAAGAAGAAATAACAAGGTTTTGTGTAAGAGAGAGAGGGTCGTATTATAGAATAATATATCATAAACATGGGAAACAAAATGGTGCAGTTCTCAAAATTAAAAATGGAATGCGAAATAGATAATTATGGCAACTAGCAACATAGGTCATCGAACTCTCAAGTTCCTTGTAAGTTTTGCAGGTTTAGGTCCCTGGATTGAGCTTTCAATTTTCCAGGTTGAGTCTTACAATTCAGGTTCACCTAAGCTCCATAGAGTTTAGGTGAACTCTCAAGTCTAGTTACCTTGCTAGCTACCCCCACAAGGAAGGGATAAGAACAATGGCAACAATTTCACACATAATTGGACCATTACTACACTTACCATCTGTTTGGTTGGTCCCTTCAATCCATGGGTGTACCTGCATGATCTCATAAGCATTCAGAAGTGGTCCATTCTCGGAACCAGATGCCTTGGCCAAGGTTAGGTTCAATGATCCTTTTGCTGATACATTTAAGAGAGTGTATCTGTAGTTGGACCCTCCATTCAATATGTCAAATCTTCCCTCTTTGATCTCACTGTTAACAAAGATGTCAAACACTCTTTGTCCTGCTTTGAGAGTACTATTTGATTCAAGGAAGTAGAGAAACATGCGATATTCATAATCCGTGGTGTTGAGGACATTGTGGATGAACTCCAACCTCTCAGAGTGGGTAAGAGCAGTTTGTAGGACTTGCAGGGGAGGGAAGATACTAGTTTTGGGATCAAAATTGGTGATGTTTAAAGATAATGCAAGAGCTGATGATGATGAATTTGAAGTTTCTTTCCATATTCTATCACTCTTGTCAACAGGGTACCTGAAACTGGTAAATTGTCGAATTATGAGACCGTTTATTCATGCATCATGCAAGAGTAGAACACATACATATGGTCTTGTATCTAACACATTTTCCCATGCAAGAGCCATTTTTGGAGTGCCAATTTTCTTACTCCGCTAGTAGTATACTTTATCAAATGAAGTTGGAGTAAGTCTCAAAGTAAAATTAGATCACATACCTGATGTTGCCTCCAAGGTTATTTCTGGTTATCAGTTTCAGAAGACTAGCAGGTAAACCTTGCAGGTACTCTTCATGAAGTGGCCTTAATTCGAGCTGCGAAATATAGGGACTACCCACCCTTTTCACTAAGCAGAAGTCTGTGAAGTTTTGTGTGGCCCTGAAAGCTCCCTCTATTTCTAAGTCCTGAGACCTGAATGATCTCACTCTGCTTAATTGAGTTACCCCTACTGAAACATCAAAGACCCTCATTTATATCAAACAATCGAAAATTTTCGTCTCTAATTTGGTGTAACACGGTTTCAGATAGGTGCCTGCAACTTTTCTTATCAGGGAAAGAACTGTAATCTGTTGTGTAATTTAAGGTGGTCACTGGATCTGTATAATTTGAATCAGCACAGCATGCTATGCTCTCAAACCCTGCATAAGGGGAGAAAAATGTTATAGATTATAAACATTCTGTGCTACCAAAATAGATTTCCTCATAGTGTGAATTGTTTTCCAGATTTTCTAGGTGTTGGAGTATATGAAACTACCTTGTTTTGTTTCTGCATTTTCAAGGCATATTCTTTATGAACTATGATAATTTTATAGACCTTGAATTCATGATAACATATGTTGCACTCTAGATGAAAAGAAATCGGTCCTCTTTCCATTCCATGTTGAAAAGTTGTTTTGCCCGTCAAAAGGAAAAAGTTGTTTTGACTTTTCTAATACATTCATAAATTGATATATCTAGCTAGAAATAAATTGCATCCAGACACATTGACTTATGAATATATCAGAAAAATGACTAATCAATTTGGAATGGATTGAGTAATTATAATAATTATTTTAGAGTTACAATCTTAAGTTGCTAACCTTCACTTGCAGAAGCTGATCTGATAAATATGTAGACACAAAGAACATATACAACAAAAACCAATCTTAATATCCAATAATCTTGTAAATCCATCATCTATGTAAATGATGATCATCCCATGGTGTTCTCAGCCTTGAATCCTTGCCAAATAACTTGGTATCTACCACCAAGAACCATAAAATTCCTTCTCAATTGCATTTCTTTATCTGTCTTGAAAACCAACATCTTTGTAGGACTTAATTATGGTAAAGTTAGAATAAAGAACCTTATTGCTTAATCATATACATCAAAACTATACCAAATAACTTCATTATCTCCTCATTAAAAATTTGGAGCCACCTTGAAAAATTGCTCAATTGGATTTGGATATAGAGTTTAAGAAGAAAGAAGATTCTCTCAAATGTGTAGGTTTGACTTCAAGGCCGAAATGTGCAGGAGCTAGGAAAGAGATGGAAGATGAGTTAGAGAGATTGAATTAGTATACATTCATTGTTAATTATTAATCATTAATTATTGTTGATGTTAAACCAATATAATTAATTTCTTTTTGTTTAGGTGGTGGTTACATAATTACTTGTATATAATATTACTATGACCAATGATCCTTCGTCTTCTTCCACCTTCTTCCCTCTTATTGATGCAATATACATGATTTAAATAGTAGTAGTAAATTGCAACAAATTTGAACTTTTCTGGTATACGTATATGCAAATTGTTAGTTATGTATTGTATAATGTATATGTACTTAAGATATTAAAGTATTGTGTAAGCTCCTAATAAAATAATGCTAATGTCTCTATTATTGTGGCGTAAATATTGACCAATGTTTTAAACTAGTACTCCTATATATGATTATTAATGTCAAGTTTCTATGTCTCTTTATATCATGCAATTACAAGCTAATAAAGTCTTAGGTGGCTAAAAAAAATAAGAAAAATATAGTTCGAAAAAAAAAAGAGAAAAAAAGCAATTATTTGTGAAGGGTCTGGATTGAAATTTAGAAAAATTTGACATTATAGTCATGTAAAAATATATTGATATATATGCCTCAAATCATTTAAACACTAGAAACCATGATCACCTAATAAAGAAATTTTTATACAATACAAGTTTGTTCCTTATTTATTATATCATTATCATGTTTAACTTAGAAATTAACACTATGTTTTATCTTATTATACAATTAATTATTATCCAATATTTATAGCCCATAATATTCTTATTTCAAAAAAAAAAAACCCATAGAAATTTGAAAAATGGGGGGAATTTAGAAAGTAGGAAGAAGTGGCTGGAGAAAACCCCAAAAGGGCAGGTAAACCCTTGGTAACTTTGGAGCATTAGTCTAACTGCTCAGCATGAACTGCTTGAAAATTACATTTGAAATTAAAATAGCATCCATTTACATATATTTAGCACAAATTGTGGGACATAATCCATTAAAAAAATGTCATATTTATATATATTAATCCAATATATAGCTTGGTCCAGACCTAGGAACTACTATATGAAATATAAATTAATATGTATATATCCTTCAGTAACAAATCCATTGCATATTTGTGTTTTAAGTTGTCGGATATACTGATGCCTAGTGGCTAGTGTGTAGACAAATTAAAAAAAATCAATAATAAAATGTAATGTGAACATAAACTTAGCCTGTGATAATATCTTTCACGGAGTACTATTACTCATCGTTCTTCATTCTTTAACGTTAAAATTGTTGTTACTCTTTCTTGTTTTCCGAATGTTTTTATGTTTTATACTCCACATAAAGGGAAGTGTATGTTGATGGCAATGTATATAATAATAATAATAATGAAGTTTAATTTTAATACAACCTTAGTGTGAAAATTGTTATTATACTGTGTAAACTGATTAAATGTATTTATCTGAATGACCATTCAAAATTGTCAGTATAAAAGTGATTATTTTTGCTTGATAGATGTGATAATATATAAAATTCAATGTCTTTGTTAATTTATTTAAACTAATAGTGTATGTATAGAAATTAAATTTATAATATTATGCCGAAGTCATCTAAACTTTCAACAAGCCAAGTTATAATACTAACTAATAATCCTCTTTTTCCCCTTTAAATTTATGAGAAACTCTAATGGAAATTTTTATTTCCAGATTCCGTCCCCACTAGTATCTTCTACTCATTATTTTAATTTTTATGCATTGAGATTAATTTCCAAATTAACTATTATGGGAGAAGTAGTCACATCTTAACACCAACTAGGAAAAAGGTTAGGATGAGTTGTTTCAGATTAAATCTATTGGAAGGCATTGTAAATACAGAAAGGATAGATGTTGATATATAACGTTTTACTTTGTCAATCCAATAGTATATATATACTTCAAGTAGCTGAGGTGCTATTATATATTTTAATAAAATAACCTGTTCTAGTATTATTAATAGTTATAGTATGAGTCAAGTTACGTCCTTATATATTAACAAAGTTGCAAAGAAAAACTAGTACCGGTAATTTTAAAGTTGAGTGTTAAAACGGTTCAAATAATTGTAAAAGATTTAATATATCCATGGATCGGACTATGTCCTCAAAAATTGGGTCCAGGCACAGCTGGTTCTCCTCAGTTTCTTCCCTCTCATTTGGATTTTATATATTATGAAAGTGATGAAGAAGAAGCATTTTTTGGAGAAGTAGTATACATTACCAGCAATATATTCTATAGCTGTTTTATAAATTTGAAACTAGCTAATCATCATTAATCAGTTATTCAAAGTGCACAGATTTTCTCTCTTCCTGAATTGACTTGGAAAATTACTTCTATTGGGAGTAATTGTTATGAAAGATTCATAATACAATCAATATATATATAATAAATATTTAAAGGAAAGCTCTCTGGTGGTTAAAATTGTGGTGGTTAAAGGTGACTTTTTGTTAACTAACAAATACTTTATTGACATATGGTGGTGTTGGGTAATGCAAGAGAAGTATTAGGGTCAAGGACAAAAGAATAAATGCGTGTTCAAAAACTATTTTTTGTTCATGTGAGTCATTAATTCATTATTGAATCATGGCTCTTGTTTTAATTAATTTTGTTTATTTCTTTAAAATTGTATAATAATATGTAATTTACGTTTATTTAAATACAAAAAATTATTTGAAATTATATTTAAATTATGGTTTAATTATTTTGTTAGTTCCTATAATTTTGCGAAATTTTTAATTAGGTCCTATACTTTTTTTCTTTTAATTGAGTTTTTATACCAAAACTTTTTTTAAATTGGATTCCTACATTTTTTTTCTTTTATTTGGGTCCCTGCACGAATTTCTTTTTTAGTTGGATCCCTATAAAATTAAGGTAATTACTGCCAAGAGAGATCTAATTTAAAAAAAATTGGTGCAGAAACTTAATTAAAAGGAAAAAAAGTATAAGAACCTAATTAAAAATTTTACAAAATTATAAAAACTAACAGAGTAATTAAACAATTTAAATAATAAATAAAACTCTAAATTTAAATATAATTTTAAGATTTCATTTTATTTAAATCAAGTTAAATAGATCTACATAAAAGCATCAAATTTTATATTTTCATTTATATTTAGAATTATATTTTATTAATTTAAATTAAATAGTATATTATTTTAAATTATAAGTTAGTATATGTAATTTATATTAATTCGTTTATTATTAATTTTAGGGATAACTAATTAAAATTAAATTCTGAAAAAATTATTTCTATTAAACATGAAAATTCGACCATTAATTTTTTATGAAATATTCAAAATGTAACCTAAATCATACTAGTTTTTTTTTTTAATATTTTCTATATGATTAAACTATAAAACCAAAAAAAAGTTTATTTTTAAAAGTTCATTAAATTAATAAATTAAAAGTTTATATTTAATAATATATAATAGATTAAATATTATAATTTTATAACAAGCTAAGTTCGATGTCAAATGAGATACAAATAAAAATAATAGAAAATAACTATAAATAAAATATTACATCTTAAAAAATAATTGAGATAATTAAATATATGGTTGTAAAATTTTCTAAAGTATAAGTTAAAAATGTTATAAAAAATTTTTTAGACAACTAAAAATTAAAAACTTATCACTTTATCGATTTTTTTTAAATAAATAGATAATTTTTTGATACTTTTATTTTATGGCACCAGTAGAAAAATAATTAATTTAAATTTTTGTTGACAAAATCTTAAATGAAGGTGAATATCAAATTTTTATTTACTTAGTAAATATTTTATTCTAATATAGTTATAACTTAAATAAATTGATAGATAACTGATATTAATCCTGCATTACATAGATAATAAATAAATTAAAA
>NC_029776.3:703863-729979 GCF_000817695.3 Arachis duranensis
AAAATAAATTTAAAATTTTAAAATAATATTTAGTTTAAGGTTTAATTACTCCGTTGGTTTCTATAGTTTTATAAAATTTTCAATTAGGTCTCTATACTTTTTTTCCTTTTAATTAGGTCTCTGTACCAATTTTTTTTAATTATATCTTTTTTGGCAGTAATTGACTTAATTTTATAGGGATCTAACTAAAAAAAATAGTGCAGGGACCCAAATAAAAGAAAAAAAGTGTAGAGATCCAACTAAAAAAATTTGATGCAAGAACTCAATTAAAAGAAAAAAAAATACAAGAACCTAATTAAAAATTTTGCAAAATTATAGAGACTAACAAAATGATTAAACCTTAATTTAAATATAATTTCCAATAATTTTTTGTATTATTTTTAAATGAACGTAAATTACATATCATTATACAATTTTAAAAAAATAAACAAAATTGATCAAAACAAGGGCCATGATTCAATAATGAATTAATGATTTACATGAACAAAAAATAGTTTTTGGACATACACTTATTCTTTTGCCCTTGGTCTTAACACTTTTTTTGCATTACCTAACACCACATTAGGTGTCAACAAAATATTTATTGGTCAACAACAAGTCACCTTTAGCTACCACAATTTTAGCCACCAGAAACCTTCCCATATTTAAAAGCTTTGGAGTGCACAAATTTTCATCTTCAAATGTTTTTTATTATGAAAAGAATTATTATTATACAAATATAATAAATAATATATATATCCGTGTGTAAAAAATAGCATACAGTTGTCTTTATATGAAGTTTAAAAATTATTAAATAATTTAACAAGTTTAACTAAATTATCATCGATCTAACAGTTTTAACTATCAATTTCACGTGAAAAAAGGGTGAGTTTTTACTATATATATATATACTAATAAAATTATATTAACTAGACTTTAGCATATACATATAGATTATAAGTGTCATACAACTACTTTTTTTCAAAATTATAAGACAGATAATAAATAATTATATTTTTAACAATAAAATAACTTCACTATCACTCCATTTACTAAGAGATATTTTCTCCATTTTGTAAGGATCAAACTAAATAATCTCTAATTCTCTTCTTTGTTCTCATTGTAAGTCACTTAATTTCGATTAAAAAAATTAAATATATAAAAAAAGAAAAAATTAACATTTTCGATCAATATTTAATCAATTTTTTTCCTCTATCTTTTCTTTCTTTTGTTGGCTAGAAGAGAATAACAATGTTTAAACATTTTTATTAAGAAAAATTAAAAAAAATTAACTTTTAGTTAGATAACATTAGTCAAATTTAAAATTAAAAATAAAAAATTTATGATTTAAAATTTAATTTAAATTAAATAATTTTTAAAAATTAGTTAATATTAACTGAAAAAAATTAATTACTTAACATTATTCTTTTATTAACTAATAATTGGTAGTTAAAAAAGCACCAAAATTTGCAAAAGAAGGTCAACTACACAACTAAGGTTCCTACTGAGAACGAAAGCATGAGTTTTATAAACCACACAACTACACTAGGCCAGTCCGCACCCTAAAGTTCTAAATCCTACACTACCCAATTCTACCTGCAAAAAATAAAAAATTTTTAAACAAATATAAAATTCAACCATTCCAAATTTTATATATATTAATAAAATAAAAAATAAAAAATTAAGTTCAAATTAAAATTAAAAATAATAAAATCTTAAAGAAATATAACATAAAATTACAAATAATATGATCATCAACTAGTTTAGTGGTTATTTCAAGTTTTTATAAGAGAAAGATTGTGGGTTCAACACTCACTTTTTTCACTACATATATGACTTTTACATATATATTATATAATATATTAGGGGTATGCGTAGGGTAGACAACCCTACCCGAACGAATTGGTCCGAGTTAAGTACCCGCAAGTAGGGTATAGATTGCCAGCCCTAACGGTATTTGTTCCTGTGTGAATCTGGGTGCTCCGAGGTATAGCTCATCCAATTAGAGCTCGGACCGGCTTCCCTTGGAGCAGAAGGATGGAACGTCGTCTACTTGCTGGAGAGGTGACATTGGGCACCTGCAAAGAGACTCCAACGCTCAAGTAAATAAAAGTGTGAAGTAATTCAGAGTAAAAACCGAATGTATTGCGTACCTCTAGCTTAGTAGCTTATTAGTATATATATTAAGTTGTTGTGAGATTCGTTATTCGTATCAGGTTTGTTATTTGTATCTCTGTTGCTAGTTTGACGGAGTCTATACTAGTTGTTATCCGGGTTTGTTGGGGTAGTGATGGTTTAATTGGAGAGGGTATCTCTGCCAGTTATACTTGGTTCCGAGATTATTGCGGTTGTGGGCCAGGGTTTGAGTAACGGATCATAGCCCCCAAGCTTGACCTGTTTTTCAAGGCCAAACTATAACAGGTCGAGTTTCTTGTATAGTTCGGAATCGGGTATAATGGCAGCCCCCAAGGTTGATTTGTTTATTGCGGGTTTTTGAAAAAAATGGGTCAAGGTTGGAGTTTTCGCAGTAAATTGATTGGGGATTTGGATGAAAGAGAAATTTTCGGGAAGTGCACTTGGCGTTTTAATGTTGTCTTGGGAATGGGAACGGTTGCAAATCAGGTGCGTTGATTTGTGAATTGGTATTCAAGATCAATGGTTGTGGTTTGTTTGGGAGTTTTAGTTTCTCACCTGAAGACATGGTTAGTGGACTGGTGGATTTTCTGGACCTTTGGTTATCTGCTACTGTTTACTTGTTTCATGTGGTTTCTGAAGATGAGCAAAAAAAGGTTAGTGTGTTTGTTTGTTTTTTTTTTTTGCATTTTCTTCTCTTCTTGTTCTGTTTATTGCTTTGCTGATGGACAAGGAGAAGGGTGTGATGGTGGAGAAGAGGGTTAAGGGTAAGAAAGAGAAGGGGGTGGTTGATGATAGCGATAAAATTGTAGAAGAGGTTTTTGTTTGGGATCCCATAAATCCCTATGGGTGGGTTTCCGAGTCGGTGAAGGGTTGGATTTTCGTTTTCGATGATGATCGGAGTGTGTCCTAGTTAGGTTTTCCATCTTCTTGGGTTAGGGAGGGTGGTGATATTAACCTTAAGTTTCTGCCATGCAATGCTATTGATCGAGTTTTCCATCGTGGTGAGGGTTTTGAGTACTTCTATATGTACAGTGTTGTTTTCGTGGAGTTAGGTGTTAGGTTTTCCTTTTCAGAATTTGAATGTGGTGTGTTAATGCAGTTGACATGTGCGTCGTCACAACTGCATCTCAATTATTGGGCTTTCGTTAGAGCCTTTAAAATTTTGATGGGTGTTTTAGAAATTGAGATGTTCTTAGAGGTGTTTTTTGCACTGTTTCAGTGTAAGGGTGTGAAAAGGGGTTGTTGGTTGAACCTTGCTAGTGCCCCAAGTCGTGCTATCTTTAGCTTGTATTGTTCTTCTTTTAAGGGTTTCAAGTCCATGTATCTGAAAGTTGGTGTGGTTGAGAGTGAGTTTCCATGGTACGTTGATGATTGTGTGTTGGAGAAGTTTCCCTTATTCTGGGTTCCGAGGCATAGGCAAATTCTGGGTATGGACAGGATGGAGTATAGAAATGAAATGGTTGTTGAGTTCTTAGTGAATCATATATCTTCGTCCTTCTTGCTTTCTGTTTTAAATATTCTTGAACTTGAATTTGATAGAGATGCTTTATCTGAGTATATAGGTAAATGGTCTGGTTTCTTTCTATATTTATAAATTTGTGTTGGTATTGGTTGCTTATTAGTTTGGTTTTTGTGGTGTTGTGGTTGAGAAGGCTCCTAAAGTGACATCTAGTAGTTTGCAGGCGTTCTTTCGTAGTAAGAACGTTAAGAAGCAGGGTTTTAGTAGCCATACTATGGCGGAGAAGGGGGAGAGGTGAATTAGCCTTTTCCAGTGAAGAAGGTCAGCTATAATCGCAAGAGGGGTGATGGTAAGAAGGGTATGAATGTTTCTAAAGAGAAGGTTGATTTAAAAGACATTAACTTGGATCAGGTGAAGAGGTTTACAGAGAATCAGAAGGCGTTGCATGGATATAGGGGTGATGAAGACTTGACGTCATTGTGGAGTGAACACTTTCCACTAACTATGGTGGCCGATGAGTATGGTCAGAGTCCTTCGAATGTTAAGCTCATTCATGATGTTGGAGATGTTGGTGTAGCCCAATATTTGCTAATATTTTTGTTTTATCATGTGTTTGGTTTTTTGTTGATAGGTCTGGTTTTGGTTGTTTGATTCTAGTTTGGTATTTTGGCTAGGTCATTGGTGCTCGGTTAATGTGTATTGGTTGGACTGAGGAGTTGAAACATGCGAGGGCTGCATTTGATAAGGCTACTATGGACCAGCTTATGCAAGAGAATTTGGAGAAAGGTAGTAAGCTTCGTGATGCTTTGGATCTAGTAAACGTGTTGGGAGAGAAACTGAATACTGCTGAGGCTGCTGCGAAGAAGTCTTGTGAGGAGAAGGCGGCACTTGAGGCTAAGTTGATAGTGTTCGAAGTTGAGAAGAAGCAGCTTGAGACTGAAAAGGAGGATCATGACCTTGAAATGTTTGCTGCTGGTTTTGAGAGAGCTGTTGAGCAGGCGAAGCTTCTAGTGCCTGCTGCTGATTTATCGATGATGGATCCGTGCAAAATTGTTGTTGGCGAGGAGTTAATTGACGATGATGAAGATGGTGTTTAAGGGGAGGGTGAGAACCCGAATGTTTAGTAGTTTGATTTTTTTTGTATCTATTTTGGAACTCTCCGGCTTATAGCCGTTTGACATTGGTGTAATTGTTTGTTGTTTTGAACTGTTTGGCTTGTTTAGCCAAAAAATTTGATGATATCAATATTGGATTGCATGGTTATATGACATGTTTGGTTAAGTGGGAAAATGCTTTTGAGTACTCATACTTTTGAGTTAGTATTGTATGTTGATAGTATTCATCCGAGTAGGGTGTGGAATATAATGTAGAAAATAGTTAATGTTTATGTTGCAATATGATGAGCGAAAAAAGATGCGGGGTGGTGTGCCTCATTAAAACTTCTCCAACAAAATCCTCCTTAGGGATAAAATCTGGTAGTAGGAAAAAGAGTGCATCACCATGTCTGACTTATAGACTAACTGAAATACATTCTTAAGGAAGATGTGTTCCAACTGTTCGGTAGGATAGTTCCATCAAGCTTTTGTAATTTGTATGCTCCTTTACCAATGACTCTTTGGATTTGGAATGGGCCTTCCTAATTGGCGCTTAGCTTGCCGTGTCCTTGTGGTTTTCGTACATCTTCTATTCTTCTAAGAATGAGGTTTCCTTCTTTGAACGTCCTCGGTTTGAAAGGCCACTTGTTGAATGGAGGATGTCTAGCCCCCACTTGTTGAATGGCCAGCATACCTCAGATGAATATAGCTACTCGGCTAGGTTGTGGATTATTGGTGCGTGACGTTGGCAGTGATCCCAATGTTTGACTTTATTCATGCAGTCTTGTTGTAATGTCAGCCAATAATAACCTATTCGGAGAATTTTGGCAGCTAAGCTTCATCCTCCTATGTGTGTTCCACAGACTTCTTCACGAACTTCGTCCATTGCCAGTTCGGCCTCTACCGTGTTTAGACACTTTAGGAGAGGTCTTGTGAAACCTCTTTTGTATAGTTCGGTTTCGAGTATTGTGTAGAAACTTGCTCTTATTTTGAATTTTCTTTTATTTTGAATGTTGAATAGAATAATACGTCTGCACTGCTCCCTGGATCCATTAGGATCTTCTTTACTAGTGGCTCTCTGACCTATGCTATGATGACTATGGGGTCGTCCAGGTTGCGGTCGGTTGCCTTATAGTCTTTAGGGATGAACGAGATCTCTGGTTTGTCCTTGTTGATAGGTTGGGATGAGGTTGACTCTGTCATGGTCATCATAGCTCGGTACAACCTTTTTCTCGTCGAGTTTGTGCATACGCCACCTGTAAAACCACCGGAAATGCAATTTATTATTCTGCGAAGTGGAATGATATCACTGTCTACATTTTCCCCTTTATCTCGTGAATTGTCAATTGTTTTAGATTGCTGGCCGAGTTCTTCTGTGTTCCGCTTTCGTCCGCGGCTATCGATATATTTGTCCAATAGTCCTTGGTGGGCTAGCTTTTCGAGGACATCCGTTGCTATTACACAGTCATCTGTGGTATGTCCATACTTTTGATGGAAGGCGTAGTATTTGAATTTGTCTACATATCGCTGGTCTTGGTATGTACCGGCCCTGTTTGGGGGTTTGATGAGTTTTGAGTGTAGGATGTCTTTTATAATGTCTTCCCTTTTTGTATTAAGGGGAGTGTAACTGTCGAATTTGGGTGTCAGTCTGAATGACCTCTGATCTATTTTATTGCTCGAATGCTTGTTTCGCCTTTCATCCTCTCTATTTGAGGTAGGCTTTTCTGCTCTTCGCAATGCTCAGAATTTCTCAATTTCGATCTAGGTTGTTGCTTTTTCTCGGAATTCGACCAGAGTCTTTGGTGTTGCTATGACTATGGTTTCTTGAAATTTCCCTGGGCGAAGGCCGCTCTTTAGAGCGTGAAGTTAGACTTCAGGGTTTAGGTTAGGTATTTCATTGGTTGCTTCCGTGAACCTGGTCATATAGTCTTTCAAGCTTTCGTTTGGCCCTTGCTTGATAGTGCTTAGGTAGTCGAAATTGTGGACGTATATCTTAGATGCGGCAAAATGGTTGACGAACTGGTCGGCCGGCTCATCAAAATTGGAGATGGAACCTTCAGGGAGGTTGGAGAACCAAATTAGGGCGGCTCCATCTAAAAAGGTTGGAAAAGTGCAACACAAAATTGGGTCGGATTCTTTGTTCATGAACATCATAGTGTGGAATTTAGTGACGTGGACATTCGGGTCTCCTATTCCTTGGTAGGGTTTTAAAGTCGTTGGTAGGGTGAAGTTTTTGGGCATTTCGAAGCTCATGATTTCCTTTGTGAAGGGGTTGGTTCTTTTGGTGGTTGTTTTTGGGGGATTAGGTATAGTGTGTTTTGTCTCCGATGTGTGCTCATCGTTGTTGTCTTTGTCTTCAGCGTTCTTGTGTTCTCCTCCTTTGCTATGGTCGCACTGCCTTTGACATAAGAGTTCGTCCATTCTCTGGTTCTCAGCCCTGAAGGCCTCATTGATCACCAGGAGTTCGGCCTGGTTAGTATTCGAAGGAGCATGGCTGTGCTCGTCCGCCATATGCTGTGGCCTGCAAAAAAGAGTAGGAAATGTATAAAATAAAGGGTTGTGGGGTTAAAAAGAGTCGTGGCCCCACGGTGGGCGCCAAATGTTCCTGTGTGAATCTGGGTACTCCGAGGTATAGCTCGTCCTATTAGAGCTCGGACCGGCTTCCCTTGGAGCGGAAGGATGGAACATCGTCTACTTGTTAGGGAGGCAGCGTTGGGACCTGCAAAGAGACTCTGACACTCAAGTAAGTAAGAGTGTAAAGTAATTTAGAATAAAAACCAAATATATTGCATACCTTTAACTTAGTAGCTTACTAGTATATATATTGAGTTGTTGTGAGGTTTGTTATTCGTATCCGGCTTTATTGAGGTAGTGATAATAGTTTAATTGAAGAGATTGTTGGAAAGAGTATCTCTACCAGTTATACCTAGTTCTAAGATTATTGCGATTGTGAATCAAGATTTGAGTAACGGAGGGGTATTAATAAAATTAAAATAACATATAGAAAAACATTTTGCGTAGTCTCATCGCTGCTTCATTATTGTTCCTGAAAGAAAATGTATTTTTGAAAATGATCTTTAGCCAATTGAAAGAAGTGATATCGTAATTCACAAATAATGGTTACTGACTGTGATCTTCGACAACGGAGATAATAGATAGAAGAAATTAAAAAGGACCCATGTTTAATCAATCATTTCAAGGATAATATACTTCGATTTTATCCTCAAAAACCTCATCAATCCATGGCAACATGTATATATATGTATCATAATATAAATTAATGGTGGGATCTCTTGTTAAATTAGCCTTTTAGGTATAACATAACGAAGTTTTTTTTCCATTGTGTATTATATTGAAGCCAAAGCTTTTATACTATTCATCCACCAAGTATTTTTAACATTCGTATAAAAATATAATTATTATTAATTAATTAATTAGGATAGAAAAATAATATTATTAAAATAATGTCTATAATAAACTATGTAAATAAATTTAGCGAGATTAAAGCTTTTATTAGTAGTTATTGTTTCATAATCATAAACTTGGGATCTAGTTGGCAGGCCTGTACCCAACAAATCGAATTTGATGTTTCCAATGGATTTATTGACATATATTCCACTACTAATCTCTGTCATCTGATAATATTGTATGACAAAAACAATAATTAATAATTTAATATTGCAAAAGTTGACCTCTCTCCATATATTAATTGTATTGATAAACCAAAAATATTATGGAAGAGGCACTTGGTATGGTAACTACTAGCACAATAAGACTTATTCGATAGAAGGAATATATTATTATTATTATTATTATTAAGTTTATATACTATATAAAAAAATTTAATCATCGTCATTATATAATGCTTATGTTTATGGTTGTTAAATAACTAAGTAATACGTAAGAGAAAATATTGCATTAAAGAATTAGCGGTTGAAGAATGAAAATTTTTTAAGAATTCAATTATCATACAATAATACAATTAAAAGAGTACGTAAAGAGTAAATAGAAAATATACAAAAATAAAAATTATTGTTATGTATTTTTTATTGAAAAATTTTAAAAATAAAATAAAAATAATTAATAAAGTAAAATTATAAAATGCAATGTGAGTTCCTTCAAAAAGAAATTTACGAGGATTCTATGTCATTATCTGCATCAATGGAACAACTGGAAATAACTCATGAAATTTGATTATTTGTCACTCTCTTATCAACTTGTTTTTCGTAGGCATAGAGTCCTAAAATACAGGAGGAAAAAAATCTTTTTTATTTAAACAAAAATAATTGATAATTTTATCTTGTTTTTGCCGTCGATAATGGCTTGGATTTTGATAACACTGTGTTTGTCGGTGTTGCCTCTTTTTTCTTGTCTCTTTTGTTTACTGTTTTACTGTTAATAATTGAGTTGCTAATTTAGGATTTGTCATTCTGAGTTATTGATTTTATTAATTTATATTTATTTTATTAAATTTTTTAGAAAGAATTTGTTGATGATCCTCAGATATTATGTTACCGATTTTGTAAATTTGTTATTTTATTTTGAGTTGCCAATATTTATGAAACTTGTACTTATTTTGTTAAATTTACTGGAAAAAATTTGTTATTAATCTTTAGATATTTGTGTTACTGATTTTGTAAATTTATTATTTTATTCTGAGTTGTCAATGTTTATGAAATTGGAGTTGATTATAATGATTCTCAGATTCTGAATTGCTCTTCTGTTGAATTTGGAATTTAATTTCTGGACAGAACTTTTGTTGTTGTTGCATTTTTTTTTGTTGATTGTAATTATTATGAGTTGCTGTTTTTGTTTTTTTTTTAATTTTATTTTTGTTAATTATAATTATTCTGAGTTGTTTATTAGAATGATTTTGGAATAATTAATATTTTTGGATTAAGTCTGAGTGGTTGTTAATTATGATTTGTGATGAAGAGTTTTTTAATTTGGGTTTTACAAAGCATGAAATTCAGATCATCTCAGTTCTATTGGTAAAAAATTATAGGTTATTAAAAAATTATAAAAATAAAATTAAAATAATTAATAAAATAAAATTATAACATGCAATGTGAGCTCCTGCAAAAAGAAATTATGAGGATTCTATGTCATTATCTACATCAATAGAGCAACTCGGGAAACAACCCATATGGAATTTGATTATTTGAGATCATAGTCTGAGAACTATGAATAATAGTAACTTGTTAAATAAATTATTATTGATAAGTTCATATACTATATATGAAAATTAGGGTAAAATATATTTTTTATCCCTAAAGTTTGATAAAAATTTTAAAAATATTTTTAAGTTTTATTTTGTTTTAATTTTGTCCCAGATGCATTAAATATATCTCTTGACGGCTAATTTTTTAAAAAATTGAAGATAAATTCAACAACAATTTCATAAGAATAACCCTCAACACAAGAAAATCAAGCATAATTTTCATGTATTATTGTTAGATTAGTATTAAATTTTTTGAAAATTTAATCGTCGAAGATATATTTAATGCAAATAAAAAATTTTTGGGACAAAATTGAAACAAAATAAAACTTATGAGTATTTTGAAACTTTTGCCAAATTTCAGGAACAAAAAATATACTTTACCCTAAAGATTAACCATCATCATTATATATTCTACCGTTATCAAATAATTAATAACAAAATAATGCTAACCACCTAATAATCAATAGCGTTCTATCTTAATACATGTCAATAAAATTGGAATTTTTCTACTCAAAACCATTCTATAACACAATATAAATGGCAATTATAAAAGATAAGGTTATGAAATTTGGAACAATTCTAACTCATGTATAGGGATGCAATATTGTGCAAATTCATGTTTATAATTATTGATGATATAATTTTAAAATTTCACTATATTCATAGCACACAAATTTCGAATCAAATTTGAGGTGCTTTTTACATATTGTCATAATAAATAAATAAATAAATAAACTTAATAGAAATAATTTTTATATAGTGAAATATTGTTGTATTTCATAAGAATATGTATATAATTATTTTGTTATTATTTTTAAATTTCGATGTAAATTCTATTTTAAATTCAAATTAATTTCCTACATTTCACCGTTAAAATTTGTTAATTATATGTCATCAAATAAACAATTATTACTTAGCTTATATGTATAAAGAAAAAGTGAAAAGCTTATAGGTTTTACACATGTATAAATATCTTTGTGAAAAAAATGCCGAATGCTTAAGGATGTCAATTGCTTTTTTATTTTCTGTTTTCAAATTTTGATCTGCTCTATGTTTTTTACAGTTTTCGTGGATCCCAGTTTTTATCTCTTAAGTTGCCTTTAATAAATAACTACATTAAGAATACAGAACAAAAAAAAAATTAATCTAGTAAATAATTACATAAAAAATAACAGAAACAAAGCTAAAAAAAAAAGCAAGAACACAGGTTAAACAAACATATTCAATTAGGTAGATAATGATTTTTTGTAAACAATGTGAATAATAAATTTTAAAATTGACCCAATAAAATAAAAAGTAAAATATACTACACTCTTAAATTACCTACCTAAATCTTAATATTAGGATAACCATTCGCACATCTAATAAATTAAATATCTGATATATCCTTTATTTACATTGTTTAATATTTTTATTATATACGTAGACTTTTCCATAAATATATCAATATTAAAAATGTAAATAGAGGTAGAGACGTTATGTACATATAGAGAGCCCTAAAAACAACATTCACTCAATATGGCAAATGGAAGAGAGTCATATAAGAAAAGGAACAGAAACTTAAACAGAGATCTTCGCGATGTGTTGTGTAGTATTAATTATATGTATAATTGCAAATACAATACAACAATTTAACTAATAATTAAGAAACACATTCCACATATGTATCATATAACTCAACGCTAAAGAAACTAATAACTTGGTCACACACAAATTAAAGCATATATACTAGCTAGCTAGGACCTCTGGTTCTTAGATCCAAATCGAAGCACCATGTAAAACAAAAGCCTATATAACACAGCCCAACCTAACATGATTCCCACATTCTCCCACTTCTTATACTTCTCAGTCCCAATGTGAAGATTATTCAAGATTCCAAAACCAGTTATATTGATGCCATTGTTGTGCCCAAAAGTAATGTTTGTCTGATACTGGTTCATTAGTAGCCCTTCATAAGGGTAAGTCATGGTGGAAATCTTGTTCATCCAGCGCCAGTAAACCGGTATATCATGGCTGCTCAAGAAGTATCCACAAAATAAGAAGAACAAGGCAGTGAAAGCAATGACTGCAGCGTAACCTAGTATATAGTTGGGAACAACGGAGCTGATGAAGACGACGAAGGAGTTGGTGGAGAGAAGCGAGACGAAGAGGACGATGAGGAAGTAGTAGAAAGGACCTCTTAGGGTTAGGGCAAACCAAACAATGGCGGCGTAAACGGAAGCTTGGAGGAGAAGAAAAGGCATGTGAGTGATTAAGCCGGCGATGGTGTAGGAAGAGGCTCTGTAGGCATTGTGAGAGGTTTCTCTGATGAAGATGAAGCGTTCTTGGATGAATGCGGGAACGGCGTCGTTTGAGGAGAAGAAGAAGAGGCAGACGGTGAAGATGAAGAAGCTAAGGCGGTTGGTGATTCCCTGAAGATTCTGTTTGGGGTTGTGAAACATTGTGGCCATCATGAAGCCCATGATGGTGAGTACCATGAGGCGCGATAGGAACAGCTCCGGAGTTCTTCGGATGTTGATGAAGTTGCGCCGCATCAAGATCCAAGTTTCCGAGAGGAAGGAGTTGGCGAATTTCGGACCCAGCTGCTCCGGCGAGGCAGCGCCGTTTGCTGGGGTGAGGTAGTCGTTTTCATTCACAGTGTAGTCGCTGCTGTGAGGGGTTGGTGTCGCTGCCAGAATCTCGCTTGAGTATGTGTAGTACCCTGGTGAGGAACCATGCCTGTCATAACAAATGTACACAGGTGAAAATTTAAATGTAATTAATTTTATTTTGAAGAGTGTTAAAGTCAGTACTTTTCTTAAATTTTGGGGTATTTAATTATTAAAAAAAATTAAATAATTTTATACTATCAAAAATTTTATCGATAACTAATTGATGATTAAAAATTTTAAAATTTACTAATTCTTAAATTTTTTTTATTTTTATGTGAAATTAATAATTAAAAATTATTTGATAATAATTTAATTAAATTTATTAAATTATTTAATAATTTTCCGCTAACGTTGGGGAATGGTTTACCTTGCAGGATTATTTTGTGGCTTGGACTCTTTATTATTCCTGAGTCGTGAAGGAGTGAACTTGAGAAACATAGCGCTGTGGCTGCTGCTCCACGACTGCGAATTCTTGTTGTACGGACTCCTCAAACTGTGATCATACTCATCCGCAACTCTCCTACTCACTTGAGACGTCCCGGACACCTCCAACGACTTCTCCTCATACCCACGCCCATGCCATGCCCTCAAGGGCGATGGCGACGGCTCCACAGACACACCCTCCTTCAACGGAGGGGGCTTCATTCCGGTGCGTGCAAACTCAGCAAGCGCCTCCACTCCAACCTCACATTGATCGTATTCTTGGATCACGTCAATGAGATGTTCGATAGGGTTCTCACCCTTTGGGACCCTGCGGGACATGCGAGTCAAATGTTGTGTGACGTCATTAGGTGAGCCTTGGAACATCAGCTGGCCCCTGGCGAGGATGATGAGATGGTCGAGGAGCATTTGGATTCTTGAAGAGGGTTGGTGGATGGTGAGAATGACGGTGCTGCCGCTGCGTGCGATGTCGTGAACCTTTTCGATCACACTGTGTGCGCTTGTGGAGTCCAGCCCCGAGGTTGGCTCGTCTAGGAAGAGAAGAGACGGACCGTGGATGATGTCCACTCCTATTGACACCCTCCGCCGCTCTCCGCCCGAAACTCCTCTTGTTCCTTCGTCTCCTATGTACGTGTTCCTGGATGTCTGCACACAAAAAGTTAGTCACATGTAATCATGGTGTAAAACTCAGGTGAAGTTGAATTTAAGAGAAGTTGATAATCCAGAGTTGATAGATAATTTGACTAATTTGACTAAATTTAAATTTTTTTAAATTCAGTCAAATCAACTGTATAGTTTTCACTATTAAATCATGTCTTCCTTTTTAACAATTAATTAAGTTGAGTGTAATTACCGATAAGCCAAGTTGATCTATCAAGTTATCGACTCTGTGCCTTTTATCAGCAAGAGAGAGAGGCCCCAATCGAAAATCAGCAGCAAACATCAAAGTCTCATAAACAGTGAGCATAGGAAAAAGCCTATCGTCCTGCATGATATATGCAGAAGTTCTCTTGATCAAGCTTGCACTCACACTTGCACCATCCAATGAAACCCTTCCTTTCAAGCTCCCACTCTTTATCCTCCCAGCAAGTCCGTCCAAGAACGTCGACTTCCCCGCACCGCTGGGCCCCATCACCGCCGTGATGCACCCCTTCGGTGCATAGCCAGTGATGTCGTGGAGTAAGTCCACGTCTTCACTGGACCACTTCCCCTCCACTTTCAACTTCTTGCTCACAGTGTAGGTGAGGTTCCAGAACTCCAGACCGCCGCTGAAACCCACTGTTTGTTGAGCGGTCTTGTTGCTGTTCTTTATGTCAATCACCGTTTCGGGTGGCGGAGGAGCCATCATTCAAGATTTAGGATTTAAGAAATGGCTCGGAAAACTGAGGGAGTGGTGTGGTGAGGAAGAATTATAAGGTGGGAAACCGGTGGTTCCAAAGCTATGGAAATGATGTCTTCATTGATGAATCCAATTTGGGGTCGTTTTCAACGAAAGTGGAAGAAAATGGCCTCTTTGTTTTCTTCATCCATGGTTTTGGTTTGTTATATTTGAGACATTATATTATTAGGCATAAGTACACCTTATGAATTGTTCATATGAATCATACAAAGATGCTTCAATCAATTCCTTATTTTGTATGGACTTGTAGCTCTCACGTAATTACCAATTTTTTGTTGGATTACTCATTCTACTATGCATAGAAATCATAGAATACCATTAATTTATCATTCATTTCTCACCATGTATTTTAATAGACTCCATATTTTTTAATGTATACATAGTGATCAATTATTTATTCTCATATTATGTAAATTAGATATTAATTTTTTATTTTTTTTAATAAATTTGACATCAAAATTTAAGTACGATAGAAATCATCGTAAATAATATTCACTAGAATAAAATTAAGTGTCCATCAAATATACTTTTGAATCTTTTTATAACAATATTAAATATTTTTTATAATAATTTTTAGTAAAAAATATTCTATTAAAATAACTATTCTTAGAGATTGTTAAAAATTGCTTACTTTTTTATAGTGAATAAATAAAGTTATACTATCTATGTCCTATGTAAAATAACCATGATAATTGTTTCCGTGTAGATATAATAATAACAATTATTTGCACTTAACCATCAATTACTTATTATTAGTATTTTTAATGATGTAAAATTTTATTCAATAATATGAAATTATTTATTTTTTTATTGGTTAAATATTGACCAAAATTTAATAAAAATACCGAGCTCCTAAATTTTTTCTATTTTGTTTTAAGGTAAAAATTCAAGTGAAGTTAACTTTACGTAAAGTTGATATCTGAAAACCGTTAAATAATTTGACTGATTTGATTAAATTTTCATCCAACAGCTATTAAATATTAACTTCATGTGAAATCGACTTCACCTAAATTTTCACCTTATTTTAAAGGAGATTAAGTTTGTCTGATCTTTTCTTCTCTAAAAGGTATATTTTGGTAAAGAAAAATAAGGAGGGTAGGTTGTATTTGCAAAAGATAGATATTTTCATGTTCAAATGAGTAAGTGTTTTAAAAGATATAAAAATTTTATGAGAATAGAATGTTAGTGAATATTTTATAGATATTAAAAATTATAAAACTAATTACACATATATGAATATATTTTTTGTTAAAATATAAAATGCATCTTTTATAAGAATGAAATTGATGAATGCATGATATTAAAGTCAAGACTATTTAATCATTAAGTTGCTAATAATAATCATTAAATTTGTCTATTATAAAATTGGAATTAAAACAAATAAATTGAATTATAACTAATCATGATATACAGTAAAGGTCCAGTTATAACATAACAGATCAGTAACTTTTTTTATTGTGTATAAAATTGATAACACTAGCTATATTATATTGATAAGTTATTTTATACTAGAGTGTGTGGTGACTGGTGAGATGAGTAATTTATTTGGATAATAATTAGGTTTTAGATATTTTTTTTTAACAATTAGTTTTGTAAAGAAAAATCTCACTATAAAACCAACCATCACACTATAACAAGCCAGATATGTCTAACGCTGCATTTTATTAAAGAGATATTCATTAATGTGAAACTATTTGAAAACTAGTTAATCATATATTACTAAGACATATAATTTCTCAATGGAAAAGTCTAGGGGTCAGCAGTTTTATTGAATTTTGGCCAGCATGTAACTAACAGAAAAATGTGAGTCATTGAATGAAATCTCACACCAATCTCACACCATCAAATCATCATTAATGGCTAGTTGATGGCTAACAATCACAAAAATTACTGGCCCCTAGCATTGCTCTTAATCAATATCATCTACGTAGTTACGTACATTCCACGACTTATTAATAGTCTTTATATGCTTCTTCAATATTCGATCGGCACAAGAAGTTGAATATATATTTTTTGGCTTCGCTAGATTGATAACAAAAAATTTGAATAACCTAAATAATAGACTAAAAAATTGGTCTAATAAAATTAAACAAATATTTCGCTCAAATTATTTAATTAAAAAGTTTTATTTAATAATTTAAAAATTTAGTTATATACATATCTAATAAATTAAACATCTAACATATTTTAATTGTATCTAACTAAATTTATTTTAATTAAATAATTGTTCATATAAAAATTAAAATAAATATCTGCATATCTGACTAAAGATTAAAATAATTATTTGCATACCTACTAAAATAACAAAAGAAAGCCGCATACCAAATAATAAACGACGAGTTCATATTAGACGGAAATTTCAGATAAAATCTGGCATCGTTCGTGACGACGTAGATAGAATTCGAGTGCGACAAACTCATAATGACCGCCACTAACAAAAATCACATTGACATAAACAAGGAAGTGAGGGGGTGCAAAAACATCACTAAGTTGGAAGAGAACCTGATGTGACACTAAGGAGGCAATGGCGTCAAGAGTTTTGCAACGATGACCGTTGCGGGAGAGATATCAACGCCGGTAAGAAGTGCAAAATGGCGTCACTAATAGAGTTGGAGGAGAACTTGGTGCGGTGAGGAGGAGGCGGTGTCAAGAGCTTTGCGACGACGATGATGGTAGGAGAAATTGACATCGTTGAGAGAATAGTAGGATACAAAACATATAATATATGAATGTGTAATCATACGTAGTGGTTTAGATATTAATCTTAATTTTTAAATTTTAAAATATGATAATAATTATTTAATTAATTAAAAATATAAATTTTAATTCAAATTTATTTTCCCTTTTAAACGGTTATTATGTTGTTCACTATATACATTACTAGTATTTTTATTCGTAATAATATTAAGAAAATATAAATTTTTTAAAATTATGATCCACTTTATTCTGATAATATAGATTAGTCGTAGGCTGACAAAAATCTCTGGCTAAAAAGATTAAAGTATCTGTAGATAAAAAATCAAATAATAAAATTTTTAGTTATTATTTTTATTAATAATTAATTTTAATATTCGTTATCTAAAATTTAAAATAATTTAACGTGTATATTTTTACATTTAATTAGGTGTTAACTGTTAAGTCTATTACACAAATATAAATAATTAATTTTTATACTTGCTATTTAAAAATAATATTTTTTCTTTCTATGTATATAAAAATATAATTAGATATTAGCATAAAAAAATTATACTGATAATTATAAAATTAACTCAAAATTATTTTTTTAAAACAATTAAATCTTTATTCTAACTTTTAATTATAACATTAGTATTCTCTCCAAATTATATGTAATAAATATTCAAAAAAGAAAAATAAAAATATAGATTAGAAAGATAAGCGGTGAAAATTTAAAACTAAATAAAAAACTAAAAATTGTAAAAATATATCGGATGACAAAAATAGTAGAGAGAAATAGAAAAATTGAGAGAGGTAGATGAGAAATAATAATATATTTTATTTAAATTATATTATTTTGTTAATTTTGTTTTCTGTAAAAGAGAAAGATAGAAAAAATAGAGAATGAAAGAAAAGAAATAGAAAGATAAAGATGAAGAATGAGAGTGAAAGTGAGGATTTGTTAATTTTGGAAGAAAAAATTTTATTTTAACCGTAAAAAAATATCAGATGACATATTTTAATTTGTCAAGTTACTAATATAAAATATAAACTATATATAGAGTAAAAATAGTAGAGAGAAATAGAAAAATGGAGAGAGGTAGATGAGAGAATTTAGGAAGGGAGTTTATCAATTTTGAAAAAAAATATTTTTTCTCAATTTTAATAAAAGAGTGTCATGTGACACATTTGATTATTAATAGAGGTATATTTCAATTTCAATTTTAATATTTTAATTTTAATTTTAATGCAATTAAAGAATGTCATGTTGCACATTTTGATTGTCAAATTAGTAATTAGTCATTGATATTGATAATTGATAATGATATATAAAATAGATAGAGTGATTCAAAGAATGAGAAAAATAGAGAAAGGAAGAGGGAGGAGGAGATAATTCTTAAATTTTTGAGGAAAAATTTTATTTCAATTACAATTAGGAAGTGACATATGACACATTTTTGTTGTAAAATTAGTAAGGAGGAGGGAAGAATTCTTTAATTTTAAAAGAAAAAATTTAATTTTAATTATAACAAGAGAGTGACATGTGACATATTTTAGTTGTAAAATTAATAAAAGAAAAATGAAAATTTCTTAATTTTAGAGAAAAAAATTTAATCCTAATTACAACAAAAAAAAAGTAATACGTAACACATTTTGATAGTAAAATTAGAAATATATAATAATTTTTCCTGTATTTTTCCTATATTTCCTTTTCTTCCATGCATGGACCATCCAAGCATAAGCTAGTAGCAAAAGGTGTACGGTATAAATAATTAAGTTGAGTAAGAATTATTAAGGGAATACGATGAATCTCCTTAGCTGGAATACTTTAATTTATTTAATTTCTTTTTTTTTTTTATTTCTGAAACAATGAATGGTATATCTATTTAGGATTGCAACTTTGCTTTCTACTTTCTAGAGCTAGCTAGTAATTTTATTGTTTTGATCATGAATCAATTTTGACATTTCCTTGTTGTTCCAAGACATGGAGGCAAAACTAATTTATTATTGTTTAAACTAACTAAAACAACCGTTTCTTTTTAAAAAATAAAATAAAATACTTAACCACAAAACACAACCTTAATTGATATTTACTATCTTATTTTGTTTTTAAAAACCTACCTAGTTGGTCGTTTAGCCATTTAAAAAAACAAACAAACACGCAGTACTACATGTCATGTTTTTATTCTGAGAAAGTATAAAAAACTAACGTTTAGTTAATTAATATGAGCTAATTTTAGAGTTTAAGTTTATAAATTTAGAATTTAAAGATTAAAAATTTATAATTTATAATTTATAATTAAAAATAAATAAAAAAATTTAAAATTAATTGATATTAACCGAAAAATATTAGCTTCTTAGCATTATTATTTTATTATTTTATTGAAAAGTATTTTTTTCACTTTATTATTGTGTCCACTCACGCATATATTAAAGAATAATGCTATAAAATTAATACAATTTATTATTTTTTGACAATAATTAGACAATAATATTTAAAAATATAGTATTAGTCTCCCAAACTAAAAATATTAAATTACTAAATAAGTAAATATAAATACTAGCACATGTAAATTAAAATTGTTGGTCTTTAAACTTTTTCCTATATCAAAATCACCATTCTCAATCCATCTAACAATTTTACAAAGAAAACTTTGCATTGGAGTAATGAACTATATATTCTCAACGAATTATACGCCAAATTGCTATTTTCCCTTTAGGGACAAACTACATATGTATACGACAGCTTGATTTTCCAATTTTATATTTTATTAAGGTGACAAAGTAAAAGTTAAAAATGAAATTAGTAACACAATTCAAAAGAAGGAAACTAATAAACCGCTAAAAAACACGGAGATACCTTCAACCTTAAAGAGAATGGAGGTACATACTATGTATTCATCAGTGCCATCACAAGGAATATGTCTTGTGGTTCTTGGCTTTTGAGAGAGAGAGAGAGGATAAATTAATAGCAATCTATAATGTGTGCAAATTAAATATTCTGTCATATTAAAAACGATGAAAGAGGAATAACAGTGACATTCATCTTGTATATGGAACTAGAAAAATACAAATTGAGAAGTAGCAATTGAAAACAAAATGAGTAGCGAAACTAATAAAAATTGTCAGAATGCAGAATTTTATTAAATGAATTAAACGTGCTTATTGATACAGTAATATAATGTGATTTTGCTGATAAATGAAATCTAATGCGGAAGCTCCCCCCGGATCAATAATAGAGCACTAGCAACAACAACAACTAATAGTATTTAATGGCAAGAAATTGGAAACACTACTAGTGCAACTATAGCTATACATGATTCAACTCTACCCTAAAAAGTATTAGTAAGTCCTAATCAAGGGTGCACAAAACTGATGTTTGGTCAACCCACATTCTTTTTCTCTTACTACTCTCTTGGTAGGTTCCCTGCATACACAAGAAAAACAAGGAAGAAGAGTAAATAATAGTAGTAGAAAAGCTAATATAATGTAACTAAGATCCTATATAAAAAGCAAATACCTGTTGGTTGAGGGCATAGTAGAGTCAGAGTCAGATCTGCATTTGGAATGAACAATGGGTCCTAGTTGATGTCTGTCCAAGGTGGCCAATGTTGTTCCCATGGGTGCCTTAAGGTATGTGGCTCCTCTAGCTGTAAAACTCATCGAAGCCCTCTCCACATAGTGCACATCGACTCTGATCCTTTTTAGCAGGAACGCCTAACTCTTCCTCATCTTTCATTTCCTCTGTCTCCTCGGCAGCCAACAACCTTGGAATCGATTCCTTTCCCGAAGCCTCTGCACCACTCAGCCACATGCTCCCACTTGCAAACCACTTTTGAGACCCCTTCTGCTTCCGGCTTTTTGACATTCGGTTCCTAGTCACGTGCCAATCCATATGTCTACTGTGCTCATCTTGCCTTTTGAATCGGAGACCACAGCTCCTGCATTGTCTAGGAAGATCACCGTATAAGGCACTGATTACACCTTCATGACGAACCTTCAAGATATCTGGATCGAACTCCGTCCCAATGAAATCCTAAAACACGAGTTCATTTAAATTACTATCTCAAATCAACAAACTAAAAAGGGAGGAAAATTAATAAAAGTATAGTTACCAGTCCGGTGGGTGGATTAGTTACCGAGATCACACCGTGGTTCACTAGTGAACTAAGCAAATCAAGATATGTAGGTGGTGGTTGACTTGTCACTGAAGCATCGGCATGGGGATGAGACATCATTTGTGATGGAGCAGTTGGGAGGCTTGAACATAAAGGTGGCAAGATTCCCCCATGTAAATGTAAACTTTGGCCCAGCATATCAGGTAATGGATTTGAGATGGGCGTACTTATTGAGGCACCATGTCCTTGCAAAGAGCTCCCATGACTAATTTGTGTTGAAGATGGAATTTGAGGTGGAAGAAACTGTAGTTGAGGTGTTTGTCCATGATTTTGCAGGTTAGAGGAAATTGGTCCAGGTTGATTAGGCAATTGGTCATGTATAAACTGAGTTTTATTTGGGCCATGACCTACATTAGGACGTTTTTGCAATGGAAATGCTGTATTCAAGCCGGAAGGACGAGTGCCATGAGCATTGACAGCAGGGGGAGCAGCCCCCATAGTAAAGGGGTACTGTGAAGGATTAGATGGATCATTAGATAACTTCCTTTTCTTGGAGAATCTAACACTTGATTGCATAGAACTGCTGTTTCTACTACAGTCTACTAATCCTGGATTCACATGTTTCCAATCAAACTCCTCTTCTTCAGTGTCCTGCCATCTTGCCAATGGAAACTTGCTCCCAAAACCATTTCTGCCAGGCTGCTCCACCAATAAAAGCTTAGTACTAGGAATTTCACGGCTTTTGTGACAACCATATGCCTCAATAAGAGCTCTTGGACTTTGACGTTGTTCATCATTAAGATTATAAGTCTTGGAAGTTTGAAATATGTTCCAATTATCACTAGAAAATCTCTTTTGCTGCCATTCATTCAATCCTCCTCCTCTTGTATTACCTACAGTTCCCGTTGAATCCAACCGATCACCACCAACCTGTGAGGATGAAAACCAACACACGGTCAGAATGCAGCTTATCTATCTGCAGGATCTCTCTTTCTATTAACAGGTATAAACAGCACCTTTCTATTAAAACAAAAATTTGGCGGAAACATCCGATTGAGAAACACAAAATATATATATATATATATATAAAATTTATTTTCATCAATCATGACAAACAGCCTTAACGTATCAACAAAATCACTGATATTTTTGCATACAACACATATTTCACACAAAAGCTTACATTATCCATGATTGAACTAGAGTGTTCCATCTGCTGCAAGGATTGTGGTTTAATGACATGTGCCCCAAGAATCGGTCCACGAAAATCATATGCCCCAAGGTGATTAGCAAAGGATTGTTGATTATTAACTGCTGGTGAAGATTGCAATTGAGCTTCAATATTGCTTAGGACAGAGGGAGGGAATATCTTTGACCAGGTACCAAAGAGACCTTGCAGAACAGAATGCAGATTGGGCTGAACCTGCCTGTATGCCTCACAGTAAACCTTGGCACACAATAGAATTGTTTCAATCTTTCGATAACAGAATAAAATAAAAATTAAATATAAGTAGAAATAACCATGCTCTAATTAACCTACTTGAGGTAGACGTAAAGAGAAGTGTTTAACATATTCCTGGCCAAAATTCTTCACAATACTGTCCAGAAGATAGAGAGAAGGAAGTTTTTTATCGGCAGGCACCTGGCAGAGGATAAATTTAAACAATTGAGGAACCATATAAACAACCGAGATTTAATAATATTATAGCTTAGTTTTACTAATTTTCTACTGCACAAATATCAGCAAAAATGCATGACAGAATATCATTGTTATTTGCTAAATATCATCATTATTTGCTAAATTAGAACTCAGAAGCAAAAGTAACATTTAAAAAGTTATTCTTTACAAACAATTCTCATCATGCCTTTTTTTATGTGGCAGTAGAAAAAGTGATCTCTGAGACTCAATCTTAACAAAGGGTTGAGACTTTGACAAGATAAACCTTCAACCTTAACACATGTTCTTAATTACTCTGCCCCTGAGATCACCAATATATGAGATACAGCTAGGACGTGCCCCAACTTCACATTGTATGCTACTAATTTCGTTCCAGTTCAGTCAAGACCAATGCGTTGTTTTATTCTCGGGCCTTAAGGTCAGCTTCGTCCTTTCTACGGGATTCATGTGCCAATTGCTAGTTATCCGGGAAAAAGTTAGAATAAAACCCAAAATAGCCCCTGACAATTACTTAAAAAGACAACGAGGCCCTTAACAAAAAAACCCAACCCAACCCCTGACATTTACCTCAAAAGGACAACGAGACCCCTGTGCCAAAAAATATTCAGGTTGTTTTTTTTCAAAAGTCTCTGACCCTTTTGTATATCGTCGTTTGGTTGGCCGTCTTATCTATCTCAGCACTACTCTACCGGACATCATGTATGCCACTCAACAATTAAGTCAATTCATGGCATCTCCTACTGAATCTCATCTTCAAGCTGCCAAGCATGTGTTACGATATCTGAAAACTAGTCCCGGCAAAGGACTTTTCTTTCCAAGGAAATCAGAAATTCAGCTTCTCGGCTTCAGTGACTCTGATTGGACCGAATGTCCTGGCACTCGGCGATCTTTAACAGGTTATTGTTTCTTCTTAAGCAGTTCTTTAGTCTCTTGGAAGACCAAGAAACAAACCACCGTTGCCCGCTCATCCACGGAAGCAGAATATCGTGCACTTGCCAACATAACTTGTGAACTTCAATGGATACTAAATGTGTTACAATTTTTACGCATCTCTCCTATCCGCCCACCAGTTTTATATTGTGATAATCAAAGTGCTCTTCATATTGCTGCTAACCCGGTTTTTCATGAACGGACCAAATATTTAGAGGTTGATTGTTACTTGGTTCGACAAAAGCTCAAGCTGGAGTGATGAAACTTCTCCTAATTCCCTCTTCTGGTCAACTAGCTGACATCTTCACCAAGCCTTTGTCTCCTCAACCCTTCCATTTTAATCTGAATAAGTTTAGTGTTTTTGACATCTTTCATCATCCAGTTTGCGGAGGCGTATTAAACCACTCTTCCACCTTAGCCTATGACAACAATAAAGACGTCTTACGGTCCACAAATTCAGCCCAACAGAATACACAAATTCAATTATAATTTTAGTCTTTATCTTATCTTATAGTTATCTTTATCTTTTTCTCTATCTTATCTTTATTTACTTTTATCTTTCATAGGCCAATACTCTATATATACTTAGTTTTACCTTCATAGTTTACAATTCAATTCAATCCGTCAACAATCAATAAAAGTTCTTTTCTCGTCTTTTCCTATTCTTTCACAATTTTATCACGCGTAAAATGTCTTTTTGTAAAGACATTATATGGTCGCATTATTATTGGACGTATTAATGAATCGGTTATTTTTAAATTTCTTAACAAACTATAATAAAACTGATTTTTTATAATAATAATAACAATAAACCCAATTATTATCAGATTCGATCGAACCAACTAATTTACATAATCCATTGGATCATAATTTTTTTGTTTTTTTTTAAACAAAAATCATAGATATATTTATCTTTTTATAAAAAATTTAAATATGATTTAGTTTAGATGGTGTAAATTGATCGGATTAGGGCTTATAAAAGTTTGGTAAATCTTTTACTTTTTAAAAGTAGCTTATAAAAGCTAACTTTTAAAAGATGACTTTTTAAAAGTTGTAATATTTATGTTTGGTAAATCAAATTAAAAATTGCTTTTAATAAACACAAGCAACAACAATTGCATTTGGTAAAATAACTTTTAAAATTTAAAAATACTAAAATAGACATAAATGCAAACATTAAATTTGAAAATTAGTTAACATACGAGGTTATATTAGATTTTTAAATTTTGAAAAGCACAAGCCAACTTTGAAAAACTCTATCTTAGGTGCTTTCAAAAAGCTGCAAGCACAAGCACAAGCACATGATCTTTTTTATTTACCAAATACAAAATAAGGAACTTGAACTTTTAAAAAGCACAAGCACCTCTTCGAAAAGCTTTACCAAACCAAGCCTAATTAAGAAACAAGATTCTTATCAAAATTCAAAACTTTTAAAGAAAATTAATCGAGATCATTCAAGTCAGTTTAAATAATAACTATTTCAATCATATTATTGATATGTTTAAAATTTATATATTAAAATTAATTTATTCATGTAAATAGTATCTAGAATATTTTCATATAAAAAAATTAAAATTTATTAAATACTTTAATATATTAAATTATTTAATATGATTAATACCTTTAAATATTTAAAGGACTGATTCAAATTTCTATAATTGATGAAATGGTTAAGTCTTACTCTTCTCTTAGATGCTCTCAATTCGAATCTTAAATAGACAACCTAAGACTAAATCGAATTAGGATGCTAATAATGTAAACTAAAAGGTTGTAAGTACCTGGGGAATTCTTTCTATAAAGATACCTAGTCAGACCATCAAAGGAAAGGAAAAGACACTATTTTATTTTCACTAAAAACCAATCTTTCTAACATAGGGAAAGGACCTTTCAACGTCATAAAATATTATATTTGCTAGAAGAAATCAGAGACATTGATTCACATATTTTAAAGAGTTTATCTTCATCTTAGAGAAAGAAATATATGCTGAAAATGAAAAATAGTTAAAAAAAAAGGGTGAAAAATCAACATTTCTGATACATATACATTTATGCATATCCAGAATGACAATATGCGTGCCAATTTTTCTAACCAAAAAAAGTTTTATCTTTTAACATGAAAACATGATTACTGGTTTTTAGATAACAAATTCCCATAAATATAATAAAAACGACCAAAAATTTCAGAAAATAAAAGTTCGTACCCCAAACGAAGGTAGATCTAGCTTCGTCCATGTCGAAGCCACCTTAAATTTCATCGATGGAGGTCCCGGATGAAGCCACCAGCTCTCTGCCGAGAACGAGACGGAGTGGCATCGGTGACTGCAGCAAATCGGT
>NC_029776.3:730202-738657 GCF_000817695.3 Arachis duranensis
GCGGTGAGCAGCATCGCCGGAGGAGAATAAGGTGTTGCTGATTGGCCTTGAAAGGAAATCATCGAGGATGAATGACCTAAAATCAAAAAGTTTAAATAAAAATTTGAAATTAAGAAAAAAAAAACTATGAAATCGAAAGAAGAAGAAGAAGAAAAAAGAAGAGACATGCATACCATTGTTGAAGAGGAGAAGAATCAGTGACCATATGCCTTCTCTGAGTTATCTTTCTTTTTCTCACTTCTTTTCCCATTTTCTCCTTATTTCTTCCTTAGGCTTTTAACCCTCCTCTCCTCTGTTTTGTGAAAGGAAGAAAGTAAAGTGGACTCCGAGTAATAACAAGACACACGTAATTCCTTTGACCAAATAAGACAATTCATGCAGAATTTTTTTTAAGTAAAATAAAGTGTTTAAATATTTAAGTAATAATTCTAATTTAGAATTGATTTTAAAATCAGATTAATTTGTCATTTCGGCAAAGATATTAATAGTTTAATATTTTTTTATCAATAAAAACTCAGTTGTTCATTGGTTATTTTTGTCAAACTTTACTATTTTTTAACACTTAATTTTTGTTTTATTTTTTAAAATTATTTTTATCATTAATTATATTTTAGTCATATATATACGATTATTTTTTGAGTATCATCATTAATATATTTTCATTATTAAAATTTGGTATCTAGTCATCAAGTGCTTTTTTTGCTTGTTTGTTATTATGAATTTATGATGCCAAAAACATTTTAATCAAATGTGCAAGCTATTTACCAAACACTAAAAAAAATATAATTATCACACATTAAAATTGACGTTTTATAGCTAACTTTGTCTTTATAAATCTTTTATGATATTTTTTATCGTTTGGTTTTTTAGAAATATTTTTGTTCGTACCTAAATTTTTGAGAGATATTTTTTTAGATTTACCTGTAAAAAAAACTTTTAATCTAATTTAATAGTAACTAAACAAAGTATTTTTTCGTTAAAAAATATTTTAAAAAAATCTAAAAAATAAAAATTTATTCTCATAAATAATTAAATATTTATCTAAAAAATATGTTATTTTATTTTTATTAATTTTTAAATATAGTTTTATACACTCCTTTCTATTTTATGAAAATCTGTTATTAATAAATAAAAAAATATAAAAACTCAATTACAATATAAGTTAATGTTCTAATTTCAAATTTTAAAAATTTAAAATATCTGTTTCCATTTTCATTTGAAAGTTGAAAGTGTTTCTTGCTGGAAGAACTGGATACGCTATAGATTCAGCTAAAGCTACCTTGGTTCTCCTTTGCTATGCCAAACTGAACACCAAAATTGTCTCTAGTACGATGATGGGGTACGAGGTTTGCACCTCAATCTTCAACACCACCAGCACCACTCCCACCCTTATCCCTTTCAATGATAATCTCTCCCCAGCTTGCCACGTCACCCCTTCTCCCTCTTCTGCTTCCAAGTCTTCACTTTTCTTCACAAAACAAAGAACAAAACTTTTCCCTCAGAATTTCAAACCCCATATCCTCCTATGCGCCTCTCTACCCAGTAAGTGTCCATTTTCCCACTTAGCATGTTCTTTTGGTTTCTTTGTAGCTTTTTTTTTTTTGTTTCAATTATCTGTGCTTGAATGGGTTTTTGAAAAAGTTTAGTTTTTTGTTGTCTATTTGAAGTGATAAAGCTGTTACTTGAATTGGGTAGTAATATACTATGAAGTGATTGCCACTTTGTTGTTGTTGTTGTTGTGGAGGAACATGAATGTTCTAGTAGAGCACTAGTGATTTTGTTGTTAATGATTTGCTTTCTGTAGAGCACTAGTGCTAACTATATGGCACAATAATAGTGTGTATGGTCCATTTTCTTATATCTTTCTTGTGTCTTGTTTGTGAAGGGTTTTCAAACTATTTTGTTTCTAGGAGTGATTTTTTCGGGTCGTGCTTAAAATCGAAATTCCATTTCAGGTCCACAAGCAAGCAGCGCGTCGACAGCTCGAGTGGAGGAGCAAGAGGAGGTTGAAATTGCAAAGGGATACACTATGACTCAGTTTTGTGACAAAATCATAGATTTATTCTTGAATGAGAAGACCAAATCAAAGGAATGGAGGAAGTATTTGGTGTTCAGGGAGGAATGGAACAAATACAGGGACAACTTCTACAACAGGTGCCAAAAGAGGGCAGATATGGAGAAAGACCCAACCATGAAAGAAAAACTCGTTTCATTGGGGAGAAGGGTGAAGAAGGTAAATGATGCCTCTTTAGAATGTTGAATTTATGAATAGGGCCTTTTGTTGCTGAATGGAAGTTGGAAAAAGCAAAGAGTTCTTTTTGTTAATTTTTTAAAACTATTGCCCTTTTGTCATGAAAACAAAAAATCAATCCATATTTGCAGATCATTTCATTGTCTTGCATGTTTCTTCTTAACTATTGTATTTTGTCAGAAACTGAAAGTATAGATTAATCCATAGAAAAATTTTGTTCATATCTAGACACATTCTTGGTTTAGAGCTTCTTTCGTCGATTCTGTTTGATCAGGAGTAAGCATTGCAGATTGATGATGAAATGGAAGGACACTGTGACCTTCTCAAGGAGATACAAGATAGCCCTACTGACATTAATGCCATAGTCGCTCGAAGGAGGAAAGACTTTACAGGAGAATTCTTCCGCTACCTTAATCTCATTGCAGATACATTCAATGGCTTGGAGGATCGTGATGGTAAGTTGGAGACTATATAAGATTGCAAGAAATCGTATTATTTTTGGCCAAAATAAAAACTCATACTTTTTATTGTATCTCAACTTGCCTGTTTCTTATGTTGGACTTCTTGTTTAATAGCTATTGCGAGACTCGGGACAAGATGCTTGTCGGCTGTCAGTGTGTATGATAATACTCTGGAGAATGTCGAGACGTTAGATGATGCGCAGGCTAAGTTTGATGATATCCTTGATTCTCCTTCTATTGATGTAGCTTGTGAGAAGATCAAAAGCCTTGCGAAGGCAAAGGACCTTGATTCTTCATTGATATTGTTGATCAATGGTGCTTGGGCTAAAGCAAAAGAATCTACCACAATGAAGGAAGAGGTATGATTGTGAAGTTTGATGTTGAATGGTTTTGTTGGTGTTCTCCCACCATCTTCCAAAAAAGACAAACGTATGCTTAAAATTATGCAAACCAATAATGTTGATGCTTTAAAAACATCAGACAAAGTAGATTGTGTTCGCATCGTGAGCTGATATAATTTCCATCTAATGGTATCTGCCGCTTCTGCTTTTTTAAAAACATTAAAGTGTTGTTACCATGAATGTTTCATACAGGGTCTTAAGATCTAACTGGAAATGTACTGAATTGATTGTTCTGATTCTTAAATTGATCTGTACAATATGGAACTCCTCCTACTTTGTTCTTCTAGCATAGAATCCATGGTGCCTTAAACTTCTTTTTTGCTTACGAGTTATCCTTAAACTGCTTGCTGCATGTCCCACAACCTTGCTCTCTATATTATGCAGGTGAAAGATATAATGTACCAATTGTACAAGGCCACAAAGAGCAGCTTAAGGAGTATTACTCCAAAAGAAATCAAGCTACTTAAGCATCTGTTGAACATCACAGACCCCGAGGAGCGATTTTCTGCATTGGCAACGGCCTTCTCTCCCGGCGATGAACATGAAGTCAAGATCCCTGATGCTCTATACACGTGAGTGGGTTTCCGACTTATTCAATCAAATAGATAAAAGCGTTTTACATTGACAATGCATAGAAATCAAAACTCTTTGAAATGCATCTTCTTTTGTAAATATTGTGATCTCTAATCTTGATTATGTGATTGTGAAGTACCCCAAAGGAGCTGCACAAGTGGATAAAGATCATGCTTGATGCATATAATCTGAACAAGGAAGAAGCAGATTTTAGGGAAGCAAGGCAATTGGATCAACCAATAGTTATGCGGAGATTGCTTATTCTGAAGGAGACTATTGAAGAGGAATATCTGGCAAAACCCCCCATTGAGAAGGCTGAGCCAATAGAGGAGTCTAAATTAGATGAGTTTTAAGGCACTAGCAAGTTGAAGCAGAGAAAATGATTAAATGTGAGGGAAAAAGGACTTGTAGACTTTAGGATAGTGTATGTTTTAAAATTTAGGAGAATTGTATTATTAATCCATGTTTTCATGGCATAATTTTGGATAGTATTTCTTTTAGGTACAAATTAATAAAGCATCTCTCTAGCTACCTATTTATATATATAAAATATCAACAAATGGAAACCTCAACCTTCTGCCACCAATAAGGTTGTTGATAACCCAAGCAAGAAAACTATGTTATATATGCAAATATTTTTTCATTTAGCCTTAAGAACCTTTTTAATTGATAAAAAGGGTTTCTTGTGACTGCATATAAATTCTATTTTTAACAAGTGCTTTATGGCATGGTTAAAATGCTAAGAAAAGGAAATATAATACCTATATACTTATAGCTTTTCGTACGGCACAAGGGAAGTTCACTTTGAATTTCTGAATCATTACTCTTCAGATACTGATTAAAAGTTTTAGAAAAATAACAAAGATAAAATTGTATACACCACAACCATTGCAATTTTTAATTTTTAAAAATGAAGGTTCTTGTTGTCATTATTACAATATCAAAGTTTATTCTACTCGAATTCATTTATTATTTATTTATCTATATATTACTATAATAATTAAATTCGATTGGATTGGACTTGAATCCAGACAGACTTGTTCAATTTAATTGGTTAAATTACATTTGTATAAACTTTTATATCAGAGATATAACCAATTGTGTAACTTTTATAACACTTCAGAAGTAATTCTATAAAATTGGCTACAAATGAAAAATCAAACTTGTTAGATTATAAATAATTCTATTATCTCATACTAAAATTATATATACATATAAATGAGAGAGCCTTAATTTTGGATAGGGTAGCTACTTGACTACTTCAACTTGTACTGCCTTTAACCATTTTGAGTTTGTCAAGTGATCAATTCAGTATCGAGAATTTGAATCTCGTCTTGTACATGCAGACTACCTTCGATTGTTGACGTGCAATTTTGGTACTAGTTTGAGCTGCAGTACAAGTACAACTCTATCCCAATGATATCTCAATTATTAATGTTGCCAATAGCATGCACAATAAGTATGTAATCCAATTATATCTTATCAATCAATATATATTATATGTATTTAATGATATATAAAAGCTGTTTCATAAACACATTTTCTCCTTCAGCAAATTTCTGTACAAGAACCAACACCTTTTTTGCCTTTGTTGTTTCCACTTTCCAGGTATGTAACCGTTAACGGAAAGAAATATGAGTCAATTGTTTTTATTTGTATTTATTTATTTCTTGTAGTAGTGAATAGTGATTCAAAAACCAATTGACTTTATACATAGTGGATGATCATAGTGTTTTATCTGATCAGGAACACACTCTTAAGTTTTGGTTTCAAAGATTTTGGAAATTAGGTCCCTTTCTTTTTCACTCTAATCTTTCCCGTTGACCAACTTCTGAATTGTGATGCAAGGTCTCTTTTTTATCTGAATTTGCCACATTCATTGTCTGGTACCATTCCTTCTGATAACACAAGAATCTGATCAATTTTGTTTCTCCTTGGATAAATTTTCAGTTTTGATGACATATATGGTTGACTAATATGTATTAACGGTTGAAGTTTATACCAGATTGTTTCTGAAAGAGAGTGTGTTTTGCAGGTTGAATTGAGAGAATGGAACCACAGCAAGAATTAGAGTGGATGGAAGCTCAGAACATTGCAGTAAGTGTGGACCTTGAAGCCGCCGCGAAAAAACAGCTTCAGTTCCTTGCAGCTGTAGATAGGAATCGTCACCTCTATGATGGTTCTGCTCTTGACAGGGCAATCTATAGGTGAACATTCTCTGAATTATATTTATTTGTTTCCCTTGCTGTTTATGGAGTTTCACATCTACCAGCTGTTTGATATTTTTCCTGTGAGAAAGGATTTAACCTTCAAACTCTTGGTTTGCTTATCTAGTTTAACTCAATGAAAATGCATAACTAGGTACAATGCTTGTTGGCTTCCCTTGCTCGCGAAACATTCTGAGTCTCGGATCTTTGAAGGGCCTCTGGTAGTTCCTCTTGACTGTGAATGGGTTTGGCACTGTCACAAGCTCAACCCGGTAGCGTTTCAGACCAGAAAAATATTTACATGTTCCTGATTATTTGATGGAATTGAGATGCTAATGTAATGTTTTGGTTCTGTTCCACAGGTAAGATACAAGTCTGACTGTGAGGAACTTTACGGTCGGATACTCGACAACTTTGGTGTTGTCTCCACTGTTGAAGGAGTTTGTAGCAGGCAAACTGAAGAAATATGGAATAAAATGTATCCTAATGAGCCCTACAATGTTGATTTGACTAACCTTCTTCCAGAGGATATCTCTGAAAGGATTTCAAGTCTTGCAAAATACACCAAATATGATCTGGTTTCAGCTGCCAAGAGGCAGAGTCCATTCTTTTACCAGGTAATGGAGACTTCGTGTTTTTGTCTATTTCTATTGTCTCAGGTTTTTGAGTAACCACAAATTTAGGAAAATTTTGTCCCAAGATAGAGATATTTCCCTTGCTTTTTAATATATGTATTCTGTTCGGAACAGATTTATGTCTTTGAGTATCTCTATATTTCCCTTGCTTTTTAATATATAGTGTTCTGTTCGGAACAGATTTATGTCTTTGAGTATCTCTATATTTCTGTCATGAGATAGTTACCAAATGAGATTAGTCCACAGGTCACTGGTTGGTCTATTTGTAGTTGAATAACAAGTGGTTTTGGGAATTTTTTTATTTTGTAGTTTCTTTTATTAATGGTCAATTATTGTTCATGGAAAGTTCATAAAATGTTTATCTTCTGAATGGATCCTATCTTTCTCCTTTGTGAAAGGTATCAAGACCCCACACGAAAAATGATCTGTTTATCAGGGAAGCCGTGGCCAGGTACAAAGGCTTCCTATATCTTATCAAGAGTAACAAGGAGAAGGGTATCAAGCGCTTCTGTGTTCCGACTTATGACATCGACCTAATCTGGCACTCTCACCAGTTGCATCCAGCTTCTTATTGTAAAGACCTCAACGAAGCACTTGGAAAAGTACTGGAACATGATGATACAGACTCAGACAGAACTAAAGGAAAGAAACTGGATACTGGTTTTTCTGGAACAACAAAACAGTGGGAAAACACATTTGGTACAAGATATTGGAAGTCTGGAGCAATGTATAGGGGTAATGCTCCATCTCCTGTCACAAGTAGCCCTTATTCATCTACCATGATTCGCAAGAAGGTTGTTCCTTCAGATGAAAATCCACATGAAAATTTGCTACAAGATCGGAAAATCGTGGAGGTACTTTATACATTGATATTTCACTTAACTACTTTGTTTAAATAATTAAATTGGCAGAGATTTTGAAACGGGGAAAGCATAAACTCGACCTTAGAATTACGTTCTCGTAGATGTAATTTACGCCTGAATTACTTTTCAGGTTCTGTTAGAGTTTGTTGGGGTTAAAAACTTACCCGAGGGACAAGAAAGAGGTCTTCATGTCATATTTTCCAAATCACAGCCTGATGCATTTCTTAATGCTAAAAGGAGACTAAGTATTTTGTCAGAATCTAAAGAAAAACAAGTTGCATCATTCCAGTGTGAGCCTACAGGGGAGCTACATTTTGAGCTCATGTCACATTCTTCTTCTAGCTTAGCAATTAGAAGATCAGCAAAGACATTGGGATCTGCTTCATTCCCCATGAAAGACTATCTAGACCCAGTTTCACAACTCTCTGTTGAGAAATGGTTAGAGTTGGTGCCAAGTTCTGGTACAATTAGCTCAAAGCCAATCATGTTAAGAGTAGCCATCTCCTTTACTGTCCCAGTTTCTGCTCCATATGTGCTTGAAATGACTCGGTCATCCCCATTTTCGAAAAATGCATGTTTCTTCAATCTTCCTGTTAGGGCTCGCCATGCCAAGAACTGGACTCATGCCACAGATGAAACTGGCACCACATTCATAAGCCTTCTAATGAGGTACAGTTTAGGAACTACTTGAAATAAATGCATGCATTGATTCCTTATGGTTATGCCGCCAATTCGAACAATGCGATCGTTTTTCCATATGATTTCCAATAAAATTTGGTTAGGCAACAAACAATATTAGTGGTCCTTCTCACAGTCTCACTTATTATTATATTGCAGGGATTTGAAGGACTCAGAAAACACAGGAAGTATAGGAAAGGAGGTTGTTGGCCTCATGAATTCTGGTGAAACTCGAGTCCTGGCTAACTCAATGGAAGATGGATGGTCTGTTATGAACAACCTCTGGTTGTTTAAGAAAATAAAAAATGATGCTCATCTCTTTGAGCTTACTGGCTCCACGATGGTATGCATTTATTCAAAATCATTTGTTTGTAAAATATATTGTC
>NC_029776.3:738679-739770 GCF_000817695.3 Arachis duranensis
GATCCACGTAGTTGACCCTATTTAGTGAAACAAGTCTGCCATACTTTCTTGAGGGGCAAAACAAAATTTTCATGCTTAAGTGTATCCATTGATTGGGTTACCTCACTCTGATTTACATTATTTCATGATAGCCTTGTTCAGTGAAGTTGAACGTGGTGATGGATTTGAAATTTATGAGAAACTGATCACTAACTCTTGTGATTTATGGTACAGGTGAAGCTCTTCCCAGGAAGAAAGCTAGACTATGAAGCTAGGCACCATGGGAAACAAGCAAATGAAACGGGCTTGTTAACGGCAGTCGAATTCTCCACAGAAGATCCTTATGGCAAAGCAGTAGCATTGCTTGACTTGAGATCAAGAATTATCATGGTACCATATCCTTATGCTAAGAAGGCACATAATTCAATTTGATTAAATATTCTTCAAGCTACAAGTGCTGAGTGCTCCAAACAATATAAGAAATGTATTATTTATACTTATCCGATTTGGTTCCCACCAGGCACCAACTTGACATACGTCAAACCTATCTTATATGGGTCAGAAACATTATCCCATAAAAGAGTATGCTTTAACTTGACATACGAGAATAAAAAAGTACATATTTTTTTATAGGATATAGATGAAATATACTACTATATACACAAGAATGCACATAAAAATGTCCCATTATTTTATATTAACCTCTGTGTGTAAAATTGAACAGGCTAAGAAAAAGTGGATGGTGTTGCCTGGGATCATATTGGCTTTCATTGCTTCTAACATGATGAAGAAAGAAGGGTTTGAAGGCATCATTGCTAAGAGTAAAGATCTGAAGGTGAATGGTTCAGATGAGGCAAAAGATAAGATAGAACTGAAGGGAGTGGACTCAAACATCAATAATGTGTCAAGTGGAGATGCTGCAGGGTTGACAAAAAAGCTTGGAGGCTCAGCTGGAGGCTTTGGGAACAATGAAGTAAAGAGTGGTGGCTGTGGAGGCTGCGGTGCTGGTGCTTGTGGTGGAGGGTGTGGAAATATGGTTACAAGTGGTGGTGGATGTGGTTCTGGTTGTGGCGGAGGCTGCGGAGGAGGGTGTGGAAACATGGTAAAGAGTG
>NC_029776.3:739778-774412 GCF_000817695.3 Arachis duranensis
GAGAACATGAATAAGAGTGGTGGGTGTGGCGGTTGTGGTGGTGGTTGCGGTGGTTGTGGTGGTGGTTTTATGGACAGTAATAAGGCAGTGGCTGCATGAACATGAAGCCTGCTTTGGTGATTTGTGAATATCAGCTTTTAATTTCTGTAATTAGCACTATTAATCTCTCGTTAAATAAACATGAGAGAGTTGAATATGCAATAATGATGCCAAGCATTTCATGTGTTCTGTTATGCCTTTCCTTTGTAAGTTGTAACATCATGCATGTGTGATGTTCTTCAAGTATGCATGCAAAATCTTTTCTTCACATGTGGAGTTTGTGGATTTGGATAACCAAAGTTGTAAGAAACAATATGCGATTCATTTATCAATTGCCATACTTAACAAAGATGCATTTTTAATGATAATAATCTTCTCATCATCAAATATATTTTGTTATATTCTCAAAAGGCAATGTGGTATGTATTACATGAATTAAAACACTTTATTCTACTAACACTTGTATTATAGAATTGGTGTAATATAATATAATATTCTTGTTGTGGAGGTCCTTGATGATGGCTTCCATTTGATCACCATTTGTGATGTGCTTTGCTTCACAACCGAAAGTAATGGATGTCCTGATTTTTCAGGCTACTCTTGATTAAATATGATAATAATAGAAATCCTTAATCTCAACTACATATATTGTCATTAAAAATAATAAGTTTAATTTCTAGAGTCCTAATATAATTTAAAATTTATATTAAAATTACTATTAACGAAAATTTTGTCACTTTTTTAATAAATATACAATAAATATATTAAAAATGTACATTCTTATTTTTTTAATAAAACAAATTTAATTTATAATATTAAGATGTGTCCTTGTATTGTAGCACATGTAACATATAAGAGCATATTTAATTAACTCTATAATTTACTATCCCATGCAATAATATATTTTTACTATTATATTAGTGTGACTCAACAATTTCTCCCAATACTAAGATTTAAGAATGATTATTATTACTAATTTATTATTATTAGAAAAAGGAATCACCTCCCGCATAAAGTTGTCCCCATCACCCGGTATGTAACAAAGTTATTTTCCACATTCCAAATCCAATTCGAATTTCAAAACAATGTAACATAATCAGACAATAAAATAAAATAAAATAAAATCAGATTAATTAAAAGGGACCCACCGACCCAATAATCGATTCATAAGAATTAACTGTTCAATTTTCCACATTACAAATCAAATGACTAGAGAACTTCTGGCATAGGCAGAACCACACTATGAAGATCACCCAAGTTGGAAAATGGAAACCACTATGTTCAAACACAAACCAACCAAACTAATATAACTATTCAAGTTACCATATTCTAACTGGAAAATATATATCAAACTGCATACTAGCTTGAACATTTTTTATTTTTTTTTCTTCTTTTAGTAGGAATAATTTCACATGATCAACTGATGAATATGATGGAGGGGTCACAGCAGCACTCATCTAGGAGGCAGCAACAACACAAAGCTGCAAGACTGAGAGACGGAACAAAGAAGGAAAAAACATCAGTTACACAAAAAAAAAAAGATATATAACACTTATTTGTTAGGATTTAATTTCATTTATTTAATGCATTTAATTGAAATACACACTAACTGCTATCCAATTAAAACATTCTCTGATCTTAGTCTTCTTGTTCACAGTTTTAGGTTCATCTTATCATTTGAATAAAAAAATATTATTCGTATATCAAAATAGATCACTAAAATCAATTACTAATATATTTATATTTTAATATATATTTTATAATTTTAGTATATACATAGCATAATCGTATGTTTGATTAATAATAAAAGATGGGAGAATATGAAATTGGAAAGCTTACCATCCCTCAAGGAAGCCAGTATTTCTTCTTGGTGGTGGTGCAGCAGCATATTGTGGCGGTGCCATCACTGGAGGACCTTGATAATAACCTACCAACACAACAATTTCCGCCACAAAAGAAATTAAAATCATGCATATATATGGAGAGAAACTAGTGTATATAAAAAATTACTATAGTAAACAAAAAATTAATTACTATAGTAATATAAGAACTAAGAAATGAAAAGGGTACCTCCTTGAGCAGGGTAGGGATATGCATACTTGGGATCACTCATTTCCACCAAAATAATCACAAAGCAAAGAGATTTATTCTGTTACAATGAAACCCAGGTTGCACAATATTTATTTATTTAGCAGAAAGGGACTTGGTTTTTGACTATTAGAACAACATCACATTTTGTCTTCAAATTTGTACTAAATACCTGGGGTAGTCCTTATTTGCAACCTAGCACTTTCTAGAAATACTGTTTTCTTAATTAACAAACAACGTGAAAACTCAGGTGCAGTCGATTTCTCGTGAAGTTGATACCAAAAGCTATTAGATGATTTAACTGATTTGACTAAATTTTTATCTAACGGTTCTCAAATATTAATTTCACGTAAAGTTGACTTCATCTGAATTTTTACCAACAAACAATTATATAATAACGTCCCATCTTGATAGGGACACTTCCACGTCAACTATACCTACGTGGCAGCATCTGGTGCCTTGGTGAAATTCATAACGTTCCACATGGCCAATTAATAGCCATAGGATGATAATGTTCTGTGGGAATATTGGAGAGGAACCAAAATTGAATTGAGGATGATTTCTGAAAAAGTGGGACATGTGACCCACATTAGGTGTGACTGTATGAGGATTAAGCAACTAATAAATTAATACCCATGCCGTGCTTATCTTTATTATGACTTTAAGCTGGAAATTAAATCTCATTTACTTAATATTTTTAATAATAAATTATAAATACATTTGTATATTTGCATATTCTCGAGAATATTTTTATAATTTTAAAATATCTCCAATATTAATAAAAGATTTATTTGACAAGAAATATAATAATTAAAGGATATTAGAGTAAACTTACATAGTAATTTTTATTCTTTTGACATAAGAAATATTAAATACCAACTTTTTGAGATTAAAGGAAATAAATTACTTATTAAGAAATTAAAATTTAAAACTTTAAACAAATATAAATATAAAAGTAATATGTTTTTATAGACAATTTTTAAAAATATAGTAAAATTCCTAGAAAAGCTTAAATCGCAGCCTAAGACTTAAGAGTTACTTTTGTGATCAAAAGAAAAGGAAGCAATCTAGCAAAGGCCTTATCTTGTGATCTTGTAACACAAATTGGACTACGAATTTCAGATTGAAATTGTGCCCACGTAATCATATCACAATTTTCATCTTATTGGACGATGTATTGCATTTGCTGCCTTTTAATATAATAAACATTTTAGGACAAATCATATTGTTTCTTCCTTAATTAATAGATTGTGTTCGTTGAAAATAATATATCAGATAATAACTACATAACGCCAACAATTAAATTAAATTAAATGACAAGCCCATGATATAAAAGGAAATTTGACTTTTTCAACTATGAAAGTAGATTGATGATGATATTTGCCGACTAACAATCTATGAAGCACGGATTTTTTTATGGTGTCGGCGTATTTATATTGGACACGAATCTGACACCGATATTCGGTGGATACTTTAAACGAGCGTATTGACGGCGTGTTTTTTTGTAGTGCAAAATTTTAGAGGAGCGGTCACGAATCTGAACGAGTCCGACTTCATGAGACAGATTTTTCTGTTAGACTGCAAATTTTCAATTGATTTTGTGATTTTATTACCTGATTAACCAATTTTTTTTTATAATTGATTCAAGATGAACTTGGAAGAGAAAAAATTTATACATTTTCTGTTAGCAAGGTGGCAAGAGTAAATTAAAAATTTTTATTTTTTTTAATAATTACATAATTTTAAAACTTTTTTTATATAATTATATTTATTCTTATATTTACAATATGATATTTTATTAATTTAATATATTATTTAAATTTTAATTCACAACATATCCTAAACGTGTCGTATCCAATTTTTTATAAAAAAAACGTGTCAACGTATTCGTATCGTGTTGTGTCTGTATCACGTGTCGTATCGGTGCTTCCTAGCCAACAATCGCAAACAAGTTTCAGCATAACTATCAAGTATGAACACACAATTTGGATGACCAATGAAGTATCCGAATTGAGTACAATTTGGTCCTTCAAATTTGATATCCAACTGAAATTGATTCTTAAAATTATAAATGATTTAATTTATATTCTAAAATTTATGATAATAATTTATATTAGTTTTTAAATTAATTTTTGTGAATAATATGTTAATTTTTTATGTTAACTTATCAAGATTTAAGTTTATGGTTTAAATTTTACATAACTGATATCTACTGAATTATTTATAAGTTTGATTGACGTTTTAAAATTTTCATAAAAACAACAATAACAAGTTTAATTTAAAAATTTTAAAAATTAGATAAATTTTTAAAAGTTCTAATAAGTCTCGATCACATATAATATAAACAAAGAATTTAAAACGCAACAAGTTAATATATCAAATCAACACATTGTTAACGAAAATCAGCTCAAAGATTCATGCTAGTTACGATTACAAATTTTGAAATCTAATGTGAGTCTATTAAAATTTTAAAGATCAAATTAAATCTAATTTCAAATACCAAATTAAATATTAATTCAAAATAATTCACGCGAAAATAAATAATATACAAATAGTTGGAATGCATAACGACTATATCCCACAATATACTTCTGCAATTCGCATTCTTCAACATATTCTCGCTGCTGCGCTGCTATGTTGGATGGATCAAAATCATTTGTCTCATTTTTCTTGTCCTTTTATAGTCTCAATTATAAATTCATGCGGTAATTGAGTCTTTTTTTTTTTTTAAGTATTAAACAAATTGTCTTATCCTTAGGGTTAGGGGTTAAGTACATGGATATTTATTGATAGGATGTGTTGGACTCACCAACTCCACAAAATCAAATTGCATAAATCAATTGCTTGCTTATGTATTCGGGTTTGTGCAATCTCCATATAGTAGTATTTGTAGTCTCTATTAAGGGAAGGTCCAATTCCAATTTCCAACTACTCCAAACAGTGCCTTAAAGAATTTATATACATTGACAGGAGAAAAATCAAATCCTTGAAATGAGGACCATGAATCCAAGACCTGAATTCTAACCACTTATACCGACTCCAACTTGGCTTAGTTGTTACAGTTTCTATCCATTAAAAGTAACCAATCTTTAATGTTCATCAAAATTTATTCATGTCCAAATTTATCAGAGGACTGTTACATGTACTGGGAACACATCCTCTATATTTTTTGTCTCAACTGATTACAAAGTGATATTTCACCTTACAACTTCTCTAACAATTTTTTTTTGTTCCACTTCAAAAAAAATAGTACAAATATCAGTTTTCAAGAAATTTATTATAGCATTGATAGACATTTATATTTGTGTGACATGTCATCAATAAATTTACACAATTGACATGTCATCAATAATTCAATACATTTCAATTAAAAAAGTGTGCTCAACATCCCCCAGGCTCAAAATGTGATTTCCCAGGGGCAATATCTTTTTTCCTTGTTCATCTGCAAAGCTCAAGTGTTCACAAGGATCCACCAAAACGCTTGTTTCAGTAGATTCGTAAGAAGTAGTGTGCACTCGACTGAATCCGACCAGCTGCGCTTCCGGCGAGCCTTCGAACACTTTTGGCCCTCTAGAGAACAACAGCACAACATGGCTTCCATCCAGCTCACCAAGGTTTGTCACAGAAATGTGCACCGAGAAACTCAATGAGCTGCAACTTTGCAACTCATCGACTCGAACATAATCAACTTTGTAATCTGCTTTCATTAACTGACTTAATAAACTCTTTCTGGAGTTATGTTTGATAGTTTTAGACAAACTTAGTTTACTTGGAGCTGATAAGAACTTGTACGAGTAATCACTATAACTTAGGCCATGCCCAAATCCGTATACTCTACTTCCAGTATAAAATCGGTAGGTCCTTCCCGGATATCCACGAGAAGGATCAGCTCGCATGCTCATGTCAGTCATGGGAACGTTGGTAAACGACTCTGGGTACCAAGTCACCGGCAACCTTCCAGCTGCATCAAAACAAATTTCATACTTAAAGACATCGCCTTTGAGAATTAACCAACAGCAATTGTAGATTTATAGTCATCCATACTTAAAAATGAATATAATAAATTTTTTTATTGAATTTAGAAATTTATTAGATTATAGTATTGAAATATAAATTTTTTATAATTTAATTTAATTTATTTTTTGTTGTATAATTGTTAAAAAAGATATTAATAATTTGAATAAATTAGTGTATAAATAATTATGAATAATTAGTTATTCTATAATATATTTAAAAAATTTAAATTAAAAATAAGATAAGATAAATTTTTGATAAGATAAGATTTAATAAGATAAACTTTTGATAAGATAAACTCATACTATATATATGTATGTATAACAATAGTAAAAAATCACAATTTGTTCCTTTATCTCTAAATACAATTTTTTGTGAGCAAGGATTAATTTTGCTGAATGCGCATAGCACCTTGGTACTATTAGAAGAAGAAAAGTTTTTATCGATAATTAAAGGTCTTCAGGTATTTTGTATCTAATTTATATTGTTTGGCTAGAATTTTAGAATTTACTTTATTACTTGTGCTCTATTATGAATACATTGTATTCCTTTTCCCTAGTCAGTGATCAGTGTTCAAAGTGTGAAAAACGAAAACAGTGAGAATGAAGTATGAGGGAAAGAACCCCAAGGCGATGATCTCGGGAAAGGTCCGCAAGTTATATAAGAGAATGCTTTTAGAGACGAAGAAAAGCCGGGAATCGGCCAGCGGATTCAGCGGAACGTCTAAGAAGGGAGGCCACGGCGGAAAGTTCACGTGGATCGGCGGCCAAGACTACTGGCAGATGGAGATTGGCCCGGTGGCTCTGGATGCCAATGATCCAAACTTCGACGATCCAGAGGACGTATGATCGGGAACGTCGGATGCATTTTGTAATCATCTTTCAGTGTCACTGTTTATGCTTTCTATTAAACTTAATCTAGTTTAGCCTACCATTTGATATTATTTTTATTATTGATTTAATTTAACACTAAGGTGTCTTCGGTTTAACGGTTCGAGCATCAAACACTAAATACGCGGTTTAGTTTTTTTTTTTTAAATTTCAATTATTTTTCTAAAAACAAAGATGATTCTGTTTCTACCTTTCAATTCATGTTTACATAAAGTTAAAAATTCTAATTTTTAGGTTCCTTTTACATTAACATTAACTCATTTTTTATTAAAATTAATTTTACAAAATTAATTTTATATAATTTTTTGTTTACAAATTTTAATCTAGATTGTTTAGCTTTTCAGTAGGTTTAAGCTAAGTTCGTGTGTGTTTGGATTACAGTTTGTAAACGGGAGTTTACATAAAATTGATTTTGCAAACTTGATTTTGATAAGAAGTAAGTTTGTGTTAAAGTGATCTATGTTTGGTAATTTTTGTATCAAAATTAATTATAGTAAAATAAATGTTGTTTGACTTATACCATTTAAAATCACTTTTAGATAAAAAATTACTAAAATAGACCTTAACTTAAATAATTTTTTTATATTATCCTATCATTTTAATTTAGATATTTAAATTGATGTTATTAGTTAATTTTATAATAAAATTAATATTTACTTAATTTTTTTAATAGAATCATAATCTATATTATAAAAAATTACACTAAAACATAGTATACGAGAATTATAATTATAAAAAAGAATACTAAAAATAATTAAAAAAATTAAATATTTATTTTATAGTAATTGAAACAAATTTGAAAGTTTTTAGATGATCTTTTTATATAGTATATTTTTAGTATTTTTAGTACTTTTTTTTAGTATGTTATAATCTTTTACTATTATTATTATTTACAGTTATTTTTTTATTTAATTTACTTTACCTAATAGAATTAATAAATCATATTATAAAAAGATAATAACAAACATAATACAGCACAGCCATTTCAAATTCTTGTCTCATAGCATTCACAAATGAAAATAAGCAGGTAACACTGTTGACATCCTTATTGTCTATTCAAACTCTAAATGGAATGATCGATTTCTGAATTTCCCTCAATTACATATTTCTTTCATTCAAGTCAAAATTTAGTTAAGCTCTTCCAAATCAGTTAAAATTGAATCAAGAATAATTTAGAAACTTGCAATTAAACACGGTATTCATTGATATTTTATAGATATAACAGTACATACCTGGATTGACCACTCCAAATATAATTTCGGCTAGTGCTTTTCCACCAGCTTCCCCAGGGTATCCAACCCAAAGAATACTTCCAATTTGCTGATTTCTTTCCGCGAAAGAGACATCAAGTGGTCCTCCACCTGTAAGAACAAGAATCACTGGACTTTTACTAGCAGCGGCAATGGTTGATACAAGGTCCATCTGTCTACCAGGCAAGATTAGACTAACACGGTCATGATCCTCTGTCTCTTGAGCCATGTCAAGGCCCGCAAATATAACAACAAAATCAGCCTTTTTGGCAGTCTCAAGAGCCTCAGCAAAACCATCATCAGAATTGCATGATACATTATGGCAACCAGGAGCATATGAAATCCTCTTAGAAAACTCTCCAAGTCCATCATATAGGCTTTTTGAGGAGCAAGGAATTCCTACGATTTAAACACAAGAAAATATGGTTCAGCAACAGCAGGATCCTCCAAACGATAGAGAAGCACGCATAGCATCAATCATGTTCAAAGGTTCTGTTTGGATTGTATTGCAAGACACAAATACGGAGACAAATAGAAAGAAAATGTTTGGAAGGAGAGACAAAGACAAATATAAAAAGATTTTGTCTCAGTTAGGATTAATAGACTCTATATATAGCATATAATCTCATCACTTGAACAAATATAAAACAAATGAAACAATCAAAATTGAGAATTTATAATGCTCGGGTACAAAAATCATACCTGAGTAGCCACCTCCTAATTTGTCTGAAACTGCCATAGGGCCAACGACAGCCAAGGAGGCATCATTATTCTGATCCAAGGGAAGGAACTTCTTATCATTCTTCAGCAGTACAATACCCTGCCTTGCCGCTTCAAGTGCCAGTGTTAAGTGCTGTGGGGTGCAAACATCCTGTGGCCCTAGTTTGCCGAATGGTCCTCTACTTGGGTCTCCATCAAATAACCCAAGACGCATTTGAACAGAAAAAAGATTAAAAAGAGCTCTGTCTATATCTTCCTCTTTCACCTTTCCTTGCTCAACGGCAGATTCAGTATGCCGAAGCATATATGTTCCACAATTAATATCCACACCTAAAATTTAACCGATGAAATAAATATTTAGGAAAACTATCTATTAACCAATACACATGAAATGACAAACAAATACCGGCTTTGAGAACATCAGCAACAGCATCCTCCTCGGATTTCGCATATTTCTGATACTCAAAAACAGTGGCCACAGCATCACAATCTGAGGTAATATACCTACACTAAATAGTCAAAACTCAAAACCACCATCCATAATAACCAAGAAAACTGCTCTTAATTCATTACTATAATTTTTCAATCAAATTAGTTCATAAGTTGCTCAAAGGAGCCTTACCCTTTAAATCCCCACTTGTATCTAGCCAGTCCCAAGAGATCTGCATCAGCACAAGCAGGAACTCCATTAACTGCATTGTAGGAACACATCAAGCAGCTCGCTTTCCCTTTCTGAATGCATCCACGAAACGGGGGCTGATAGGTGTCCTCCAAATCCTGCTTTGAAACCTACAAACACAACCAAGCAGAACCATTTTCACCCAAAAGCATGCCAATCCTGCAATCCGATTCCACCCACAACAACAAATCATTTCCCTACGATTGACAAATACTTTATTTATATTCATGTATGCATATTTGCATCAAACACTATATTACCTTCAACTTCCTATTGTGACTAATCTTTTCATAAAATTGCCGTATTTAGGCATCATACTGTGTTATATTCAATAATCGCATTGGTATTTGTGCAACATAGCCATTTCCCCCTTAGGGAAAAGTCAGCTATACAACTCAAACAATGGCATTATATGCTATCATAAACCATGTATGTTGGTTTAAATCTAACTCATTCTTAAGTTAAGTGTTTTACCTATAATTTAGCATTATCTCTCTTTTCCTCCTCCTATTGGATCAATCCACCCTAACACAATACAGATTGCAGAACTAACCAATTAACCAAAAGAAGAAAAGGGTTACCACAGCATTGAAGTTATATCTGGAGAACTGGTGCCACATATCCAAATCGTAAGCAGTGAAATGCTTGCAACAAGCAGACACCATAAGCCTAGCATCATCATCATCACCACCATCACCTAACAAACTCTTCTCCCCCAAGACCACCTCATTCCCAATCATTCCAGCGCCACCTTGCAACCCTTTCACAAACTCAACTCCATAAGCAGAAGCCACCATGGGATCCTCCCCTGGAGTCTCCTGCCCCCTCCCCCACCTTGGATCCCTAAAAATGTTAATGTTTGGTGCCCAGAAAGTCAACCCAGCCTGCCCAACATTATACATGGCCCTGGCCTCCACAGCCACGGCGGCGGCGATGAGGGACCAGAGCGTCCGGTTGAAGGACGCGGCGGAGACGATGACCTGGGGAAACGACGTGGCGGAGTTAACAACACCGTTGAAAGTGACGCCGGGGCCGTTGGTGGCGAGGCCGTGGAGGGACTCTGACCACCACTCATAGCGGGGGATGCCGAGTGTGGGGACGGAGGAGGCGTTGTCGGAGAGAAGTGAGATTTTCTCGGAAAGTGTGAGTAGGGAAGTGAGGATGGTGGCTCTGGCGGGGATGGAGAGGGAGGTGTTGCAGAATGGGTAGTGAGAGTGGTATGGTGGCTTGCACGGGTAATCTAGTGCAAGTGGGTTCGGCGTGGTTGATTGAAGAAGCAGGAGGAGGATGAAGTAGAAAAGATAAAACCTCCATTCATGGCGATGCTCATCTTGGGAGAACCACACAATCACTGTCATTTGCTTTTGACTTGTTTCTGTTTCTCCAATGTCAGTCAAAATTTTTGGCTTTTTTTTTAAAGAAAAAATAGAGTATCCATACATTATTTATCCATTTCTTTCTAACAATAATTAATTATTATATTTTAAATATATATATAAAAAAATATATTTAAAAAATATTTTTATAAAAATATTTTTATTAGATATAATCATATAAAAGGTATTTTTATTAAACACATTCACAAAAATATTTTCATTAAATATAATTATAAACAAAAGTTAACAGAAATACTGTTAGTAACATAGCAAAACAAAATTTTTATACAAAGAAATTGTTTTTTTTATTTTTTATTGTATCCCCCAATTCGATAGGTCAAAGACTAATTTTCCGCAATACTGAACTCCATTTAAGAGTTTGTCGCTGACCAATGAATTGCTATATGCACAAGGAATTGTTTTTTAAATTAGGGTTCTTTTGCATCCTAATCTGGGCCCCAAGCGCAACCAAATTCCTATCAAGGTTATTGGGCCTATTGTTGTACAAGAGAGTGCAGACCCAAAACAAATAAACATGACAATACCCAAAGATAGTAAAAATGCACTCCAAAAAAATAATAATATATAAACATACACTGCACTCAACTATATGGATGTGATCTAGTAGTAGTAAGCTCATAAACGTCTTACCTCCAGTCCAAAAACAGAAAAACATCTTAAACTAAATTTGGAACCCAAAAAAAAATCTGTTAAAAAAAAAGGAGTTGGGAGATTGATTTCCTTTGACAGCTCAAAAAAAAAAAATAGAAATCCGCATCTTATCTTTGTCTTTGATATTGTATTTTGGTTTCTTTAAATAATATTAAAATATTGTAATACTAAAAATTAGGAGTTGTCCAATCTATCTGATAAAAAAAAGAGAAAAGGACAAATACGTCCCTAACCTTTTTTTTAGAAGACATTTTCGTCCTTGATGATTGCAAAATACAATGATGTCCCCGACCCTTCAAATTTTGGGACAAATCTATCCCTCCGTTAATCTCAGCCCGTCAGCCCCGTCGGAGAGTGCTGAGTTGGCTGCCGTGGGTCTGACGTGGATGTAACGGGGTGACACGTTGGCAGGACTTTCTGAAAATGAGACGGATTAGTCCTCAGCCCCCTTAAACGACGCCGTTTCTCCCCCACCCCCAATCCTTCAAAATCTTGAACCCTATTTCCTCGTCTACACAGAAAGGGCGAAGGTGGTGAACGAAGAAAGGGAGCATGGCATCGGATGGGGTATCATCTTGCTCACGAAGGAGTGGAGGTGTAGGAAGAGAAGAGCAATTCGCGGAAGGTTCTGGTCATAAGGGGAAGGATGGCAAAGATGGGGTGTCACCGAAGTGCTTCTGTGGAGAATACGCCATCATGTTCATGTCGAAGACGAGCAGCAACCCTAACAGATTATTTCTCGGATGTCCGTTTTATAAGGTATGTATAACTGTGGGAATCTGTTAGTGTTAGGGTTTTGGGTAACCCAGGTTTTCATGGTGATAACTGTGGAATGAATATGTGCAGGTGAGACAACCCCATTGCAAGTTTTTTTTGTGGTTAGATGAGCACATTGGAAGGTTTGGGTTGAGTGATTCAAGGTTCCAGGCAGAGAAGGAATTAGGTGACGTTGAAGAGGATGAATGGAAGCATGACATGGAGAAGAAGATCAATTGTTTAGAGAAGAGGATTGTAGCTTTAGAATAAAAAAAAATCCAATTAGATGGTGTATGTATGTGATTATAATTGTCCTGATTGCTGGTATTTTACGTTGTAACAACTGAGTGATGGTTGAATATGATAAATTTTGTTCCGTATTTCCTAGAAAAATTTGCACATATTCTTTCTAGAAATGTATGAATCTTGTACCCTGTATATTGCAATGTAATGCAGAAAATGAAAGCTGGCAATATCACAAGTAATTAAACACTGAGTAACTGGCATTAAACCTTGGAACCCAAACATTGTTCATTGTAACTGACAATCATAAAAAAAAAGGACGACTACTTGGCTAGTAATGTCTGCAAGAGTATGGCATCTAGCCAAGGACAAGTTTTTACTTAACCAGAAACATGTAACCCAAAAAAACTGGCTAATACCCAACCAAAAGTTAGTTATATCTAGGTAGAACAAAAAACGTTTACAGCAGGACATATTTGCCACAAAATAACATAAGACGTAAGTTGCTTCATTCGTTGGACTCCTTCGACGCTGAGACAGTTGGTTTATCTACTTGTGGGGGTGGGGCCTGCTGATGCTGTGCAGTTGCCTGCGTGCTAGATGGGGCTTGGTGAACTGTTTCTTGGTGTTGTGTGCTAGTAGGTGGTGCTGCTGAAGCAAGTGGAGCAGGTGGCCTGAAAATCTTCTGTTTTGGTCTGAACTTTGGTTGTTTAGGGCGACCTGTGCTGGTGACCATTCTTGGTGCATTTCCTGGGGGCATGAAGGGCTGGTTTAAATTTGGGGTGGATGGCCTGGCACTGGATCCCATTGGGGCAGGTGGTCCTAATACAATTGTTGATCTTGTAACTCTTGTTGGTGCAGGGGCAACATTCGTCGCAGATGGTCCAGCTCCGCTCGGAACCTGCCATATAAGATGCCAACATAATCAAGCAGTATGTACTCAGAGCATATACTAAGCAGCCTATAAAGTGCAAAAAATTAAACAGTTACAGTAGGTTGTTGCTGCTGTGGTGTTGAGCTGGGTGGTTGGCTGTGTGAAGGATCCTGGATATAAAGGGTAAATTAGTTGACTATTTAATGTTAGGACATATAAGTCCCTCAGGATTCATTTACTAATACAAATAAATCCTTCAAGATTCAGCTACTAAGACATACAAATCCATGTGGTTTAAAGTACTAAGACATTTTAAAGTCTGAACTAAAGTCACTAGAGACACAGTAGTTGCTGGATCATATAAGCAAATATACCATTACTAACCAAATGATTTTACCTCTGGTGGTGGAGCAGACTGTGACAACGGGAGACATACAAGGGCTTGGGATGTGCTCTCTTTCTTCTTCTTAGGCTTTTTGGTTTTAGGTTTCCAATTTGGGTTTGATGGTGCTCCTTTGCAAGTTTTGTAATTATGGCCCTTCTCACCACACTTGCTGCAAGACACAGAGAACGACTTCTTCAGCTTACCCCCTTGCATCATTGGCTCTGCAGGGTCTTTCTGCTGATTATGCACCTTTGGTCGCCCAATCCCTCTTTTGATGATTGGTGGGTCTGGCTGTGTGAATTCAGTTCTGGCCCAGAACTCTGAACTTGGCACTGGTTGAATGCAGTGTGCATAAGTCCTCCTGATTGACTCCATACACAGCCAAGGGTGGACGTAGTCTTGTGGCTGGTCCCGTCTCTTCCTAATGGCAGCAAGTGCATGTATGCAAGGCATGCCTTAGGTGACAAGGAAAACACTTTTAAAAATGTGCAAAATAACAAAAGAATCTAACAATCATTCACACTGCTTAACAGGGAGACATAGGTTACCGATAAGTTGCCATTTGTTGCACAAGCAAGTGTATTTAATTAGATCCACATCAACCTTGCTTGCCTTCCTGCTCACCTCAAACCTTTTCCTCTCGTTGTCACCAACCCATTCGGCCATCCACTTAGTACTAAGACTGAGTAACCTCTCCATCCTCTTCTGTTGTACTGGTGCTAGCTTTCCAGTGTGGTTATCAAGGACCCGTTTGTGATTCACCATCCTCCTCATCAGATAACATCTGATTTCTTCGCACATGGTGAGGATGGGCTTCGTGCGGTAAGTAACTATTTTTGCATTGAAAACCTCACACATATTATTAGTGAGGTTATCAACCTTTGGCGCATGAGAGAAATATGCCTTAACCCAGCTTTCTGGTGGAAACCTGCTAAGATATTCCCAAGCCCCATGGTTGACTTGCTTCAGCTTATCCATACATTCCTTGAATTCTGCAATGGTTGTGCATCTAGCACACTCCCACACAACCTCCCTAATGTACAAGTCTTTGAAGCGATTGATGAAATTCTTCCACATGTGCATCACACAATTGCGGAGTTTTGCATGTGGCATAACCTCCTTTAGCGCTGGCAGTAAACCCTGCACCAAAAAAAGGACATTAAGAAATGTTAGTTGACATTAAACAGTGGATATCTGAAACTAAAATAATTGACTAATCATAATTAAAGCTTACTTTTTGTTGGTCTGATATGAAGGTCCACCCATGGCTGGCACTGTCACCAATGTCTTCCTGGAGATTAGCCAGGAACCATTTCCAAGCATCTTTGGTCTCACCCCTAACAACTCCATATGCAACAACGTAGAACTGATTGTTGGCATCTTGGGCAACTGCTGCTAGAAGCCAGCCCATGTAGTAGGTCTTCAAGAAACAACCATCAAGGTGCAACAAAGGTCTGCACCCATCCTTGAAGCCTTTCTTGCAGGCATCCAAGCAGATGTATAACTTGTCAAAAACGGGAGGTGATTCTGGAACTGGCATAAGCTCCAACCTGGCCGTCGAACCTGGATTGCTTAACAGAATCTGCTCACAATAGTCTCTGCTCCGTTTGTACTGGTCCCTCTCATTGCCCATGATCTTCTCCCTAGCCTCAACTACTGCTCTGTACACCATTTTAGGGTGGGGACATAATGAAAAATCCTCTCTTAGAAAGTCAGTTGCCTCCTTCGTGTTCATGTGGGGTTGGGTTGCCATCCTCTTTTCAATCTTCTTGCTAAGCCAATGCTGGTCAGCTGCATTGCTCCCTAAATCCCTTGCACAAGTATGTTCTTGCACATATGTCTTTACTTGATAGCACTGCAGGGTTTTGTTATACGACAAATGCACCAAGAATGGACATTCTTCATCCTTGCAACCCACCCTTACCCTCTCCTTGTCATTCTTTATCCACTTCAACTCCCTGCCTTCAGCTATGAAGGAATCCTTCACCACCTCCTTAAACCTTTCAACAGTAGCAAATCTGGTTCCCAACTCAAACCTCCCCTCACCGTGAGCATACTCCTCATCGAATTCAGGAAATTTCCTACTACTACCTTCATCATCAGATGAAATGGGTGTATGCAACTCCTCGGATTCATACTCAAATACGATTTCTTCCATTTCTGATGGCAACTCACTAATGTAGAAACCCCCAACCCCTGCATTGTTCGGCTCAACACCAGGATTACCACTGCCTCCTCCTTCATCATTTGGCCGAGCAGCCCCCTGACCACCAATATTGACCCCTGAACTATTTTCTCCCCTAACATTCACCCTGGCCCTTTTATGAACCTTCCTCTGTTCAACCTTAGCCTTTCCCTTTGACCCTTGCCCCCTTGTAGCTTTCTTCTTGGGGGTGACAATCTTTTTTCTTCCCTGTGTTGGTCTTCTTCTCTTGCAACTGGATTCTTTGTCACTCTCAGAACTAGAGGTCTCCACTCCAGCTGGTGGAGGTTTGTACAGCACATCCTCTGTGCTTTCATACCCGTCATCTGATGAAGAGGATGTCTTCACTTCCTCTAGTATCTCATCCACATCCACCTCCACATCGGCTGCCCCGTCAGCATCCCTTGCAGCATCCTCAACAACCTCAGGAACATCTACTCCATGATCAAAGTATATATGAAATTCAGCAGAGTTTTGGTTCTTCGATATGTTTTCTCGCATTGCATTTATCCCAGCATCCCCAGTTAGCTTGTTTAATCCCGACTCAATGTCGCTACTTGTGGGATCATACCAGTATACTTCCCTGTATGACTGGTATCCCAAACCCTTGAACAACGTAACAAGGTCTCCAAAGTTGACGAAGTCCAGGTCCATCTCGGGGAACCTCTCTTCCTTCCCATTTTCATAAACCAGGGCTCCATCAATCCCTCTGACAAACTTCCCTCCATGGTGAAAAACCGGCACCACAAAAACGTCTACCATCTGAAATTAACCAATGATCAACAACGTCTCAGTCCATAAACAGTTACCACAATTTTGAATGAAACCCCTTTGCCCGAACAAGTTCCCCCTACTGATCATACATATAACGTTTTCAAAGGAAATAAACCACTACATTATACCCCTGTTTCCCACACTCTCACATGCACACACACTGCATTCACCCTTTCTTCCCACACACTAACTAAAACTTAAACGAAGAGGGTCACGATCTTACCTTCCAGGGAAGACAGCAACTACACCCTCAACGAAACCCTCCTTCTTGGCCTCCCACAGCAACTCCACGACGGACCGATTGCTCTTCCACGTAGTGCAATTTTTGGAGGGAGAAACAGGGGTGAGGAGAAACTTTGATCGTTGCTCTTCTAGGGTTTTCAGTAATTCAGAGTAGAAGGCATGGGTGTTATGGGTATTGCATATGGGAATTAAAATGTGTTTGGAGGGGTGGGGGAGAAACGGCGTCGTTTAAGGGGGCTGAGGACTAATCCGTCTCATTTTCAGAAAGTCCTGCCAACGTGTCACCCCGTTACATCCACGTCAGACCCACGGCAGCCAACTCAGCACTCTCCGACGGCGCTGACGGGCTGAGATTAACGGAGGGATAGATTTGCCCCAAAATTTGAAGGGTCGGGGACATCATTGTATTTTGCAATCATCAAGGACGAAAATGTCTTCTAAAAAAAAAGTTAGGGGTGTATTTGTCCTTTTCTCTAAAAAAAATTAAGTATGAATGAGGGAATATATTCTCTCCACATTTTTCTATTGGAAAATACAAATCCCTCTAATAGATTCTCCATAATTGGAAACCACATTTATTCCTTCTCACAGGTCTAGATACCTCAATTTTTTTTCTTTATCCAAATTCCATGTCCATTAGCCCCCGTCTCTTTTGCATGCTTCATTGCTTCCACCAAGGTTCTGCATATTCCTCTTGGAATCTTTCATAATTTATATTCTTATATATTGTACGTTGTAAGGAATCCTGACCCAAGACTCAAGAAGAAACATATTTATGTGCCTATTTTTCTACTTAGATGGATAATGGCATAAGTTATAGTGTTATACTAACACATTATTCCGATCCATATAGAACAAACAATATTATCAAATTAATTATGGTAAATTTGAGTCCAAGATGCTACATTTAATTAAGAGGACCTACATCACATCTCATTTTACTACTATTACTGATTCTTAATTTCTTATTATTAGTTTAACTTTAGACTTTTCCACAATTACCTTGATCTATTTTAACCGAAAGAGAACTTATATACATGGCCGTACATAATTCATGTTGGATGCAAATGCAAGTAATTAAGCTGTCAAAGTCAATTGATCATGATCTCTCATCTTGAAATTAATATTGTGTAATGTAACATCACGTTCTCAAGATTTGCTTAAGAAATTAATTTGGCATGTGAATTTTTTTTATATATATTACTTGTTTTGGACTGGAAAATAAAGGAGGAAGAAATTAGTATTTTTGGTAACTATATAAAATTAAGTAGATTATGGCGTATTAGTGTACTAATAATCAATGGAAGGAAAGGTGAGTGAGTGTGATTACACTGAACCATAAGAGATTGATTAAATTTCAAAACCCATAAATACCACTATTTCCAGGGTGTGAAATGAATAAGTGATCATTGATTTCTTTGAATTGCAATATATCACATCAGCATTCAACAAATAAAACAAATTAAAATGATAGCTAAATACAAAATCACACACACTTGCATTGGCTTTTGCTTTTAGCAAAATAATGTGTCTAGTTGCATTGTGTGAACATTGGTAAACATTGTTGAAAATCAACACTAAAGTTCTAACTAATTATTATTACTATTTCGCTTTGTAGGAGCATTTTCAAGGGTTTCTTGTGGCCACTTGTTGTATCACCTCTTTGGTTCACACAAAAGAGAATCATCCCCAAGTAGTGAAAAATATAATAACTAAACATTGACTTCTTAAAAGTTTAATAATGAATACATATTGGCATCTTTAGCCATGAGCTAGCCCAAGATTTCACCTGAATATAGTAGGGTTCTTTCAATTATTTATCCATCTGTGTAGAAATTTAATATATTGATCCTTAAAAATAACATGTATATAATAAAGTCATACACTAAAATAAATAATTATGTATTTATATAATATACATGTGTTATTTAACTCATTTTTATTATATATATTGGTGAAAACTCAAGTGCAATCAATTTTACGTGAAGTTAATAGTTGAGAGTTGTTAAATAATTTGAATAATTTGACTAAATTTTTATTTAACGGCTTTCAGTTATCAACTTCATATGAAATTGACTGTACCTAAGTTTCCACCATATATATTATATTTTAACATATTATTTTATACTAATAACTAATTTTAGTAACGAATTAATTTTAATATATACCTAACATAATTAATTAATCTTATATCTTTCCCTTGTTATTATATATATATATGAAAAACTAGTTAGTTAGAGTGACTTATTCAATTATGAGAGTTGTTAGAGAGTTTGTTATTCTCTATGTCATATGTACCGAAGGCTTAAAGCTAAGGAGAATTCTATAGTGTCTCTCAGTTGCTGACTAACTTTTATCTAACTTATTTTTTATGGTAAGTTTTAAATTTTTAAAAATAATTTATTTTTATATCTTTTAAAATTGATTTTTAATCTTCTTTTAGTAAATAAATACCACTTTTTAGGCACCATAACATTCATCTAAAGCTAATATATATGTGATGGTATAAGTACTCATTGTATGATTGAATAATATGCAATATACAAGTTGTTTAGTTTTCTTCAATTACAAGTTATCTTTTTTGTTTGTATATCACACACTACTCTTTACTGCATAAAATTTTTTTTCGTTCATTTTCTATTACGTTTGAAACTCTTATATGATATCAAGAACCATTGATCATCCTTGGCCTTCAATATCAGAACTTCAAATAAGAAATTTATGACAGACTCTTATAAAGATTCGGACAAGTCCAATAAAACAAATGCTCAAATTACATCTTAAACAATTGTATCTCTCCCTTTTAATTTTTTTCAACAAAGACCCTTCAATCCAATTGCAAATAAATTGACAGAGACAAATCATAAGACTTGGCAACAACAAGCATTATTTGCAATTTGGGACCAAGATATGCAAGATCATCTTCATCAAAATCGAACTCCTCTTCGATTTGATTCACCAGAAAACTAACTAGCTAGTATTAAAACCTTAAAGTATAAGCAATGACACCTATATCTCTCAAATCAAGAACATTGAACAAGTCGTGTATTTAAACAAAACAACTTATACTATATAAGCATACCAACAAAAATTATACTATATAAAAATAGTTTCGTTTTCTTAATTGTAGAAACTCACGTGCAGTCGACTTCACGTGAAGTTGATACCTGAGAGCTGTTAGATGATTTGACTAATTTGACTAAATTTTCATCTAATGACTCTCAGATATCAACTTCACATGAAGTCGACTTCACCTGAGTTTTTCCCTTTTAATTGGTTAATTCACTCTCCTTGGCACTTGCCGACGGCCCAGACAAGATGGAGCTCTAACTTTGGTGAGTCCGCAAATTGTGGTAAGCAAAATTGAAGAGACATATATTCTTGTCTCCTTCTCTTTGTTCTTACCATACAATACACAACAGCTATTATTGACCCAAACCCATTATGTGTTTATATTCTATTTCATGCATGCATAATTGCATCTTCACTCTTTCTTTTTAACATGTATATAACCTTAAATTTTTGTATTTGAAATAGAAAAACAATTTTTTAGCCTTTAGATTAATTTCTTTTTGTATAATTTTGTAATTGCATCTACTACCCAACTATAACCACATCAATTAGCACCTTATTTTACAATAATTACAAGATAGGTATTCATATATAAAGTAATAATTAAAATATAAAAAACATTTTAAATAATATATATTAAATCATCTAACCATTATAACTCAGATAACAAACGGGCTAAAAACTAACCTATTTAACTTGTATTAATTAGCTTGAAATTTAAATCCAAAAAAAAAAAATTGCTCACCAAATTACCCCGCTTAACCACAGGCTTTGGTGGGACCAACCAGCAAACACCTACGAATGTCTTTTATATAAAAGCCAAAAAATTTAAATATTTTTTGTATTTTTAAATAAATTATTTCTATAAGCTTATGAATTTTATCAACCATTTCTTTTAGTTAATTGAACATCAAGTTATGAATTTTATTTTTGGCTTTTACTCTAATTAACTTGATAATAATATATTTTTTAAAATTGTTCCCAAAGTATATAAAAATTATGTATGACGAGTCAATTTAATAAAAAGAGTAATGAAATATATATATTTTTTTCGCAAGACAAACTAACCCACTCCGTCTATTGGCGAGTTTTGGCAAGCCTAGAACTCACTTGCCAATCTTTTATCTTTAATTTTAATTATTATTTTCATGTGAATATATATTTGCACAAATAATCAGTTAATTACAAAAATGACAATCCATATACTTGCCAAAACCAAATCATATGCCTCTATATATATAGTTATCAAAAGGGGTTCAATGGGAGGTGGAGAGAAGCAACAAAGCAATGCAATTAATTAATGGTGCATCTCAAGAAATGCTGAAACTGCAAAGCTGCTCAATTAAATGCCAGGAAAAATGCCAAACGCAAAAACCATATCATAAATTCATAATGGAAAAATACAGAAAAATCACTTCTCTACAAATTAATATTAGGCAATTCTATTATAATTTAAATTTTATAAATAAATAAAAATTTAAAAATAAAAAATTAGAATTCAAAAAAGATTATTTTTATATTTATTCTAATCACGTTTATAATACATATTAAAAACAATCCATAAAAAACCTAATCCCTTATCATTCATTTGGAAATAGTTAAATTTTTTTCTCTACAAATTCGCCGTCTCCTAGCAGTTTTCGACGTGCCATCCACTGACTACCGCCGCGTCTTTTGTCGCGTTGCATGGCATCTTCCTCGCGTCCCGTCCCGTCCTTCTTTCTCACAACGCGCCACCGCGAGTCTCCCACCATGTACGCAACGCCGTCCAAGATATCGTCACCGATTACCCAACGGTTCTTCTTCTCCTCCTCCACTTATTTGGTTTTGAATAATTCTTTTAACTAATTTTTTATGTTTCTTTTTCCTAAACTTTGGATATTCTTTTTATTAGTTTTGGATGATTTTTTTTATATTTTGTATGTTTTTTTTCTTTAGGATTTGAATTATTGTTTTTCCTATGTTTGATATATTTTTTTCTTAGGATTTGGATGATCTTTTATCTTATGTTTTGTTTTTTTTTTTGAATTTGGACTTTTTTTAAGAAAAATTAGGATTTGCGTAATAAATAATAAAAGATGAATTAGAATAAGAATAGGTAATTAATAATCGTTAATTTTGTATATATTAAAAAATAAAATTTGAATAATCAATAATTAATGACAATTAATTAGTATAAAATACAATTTAAACATATTTATTAATTTGTTATTGGTTATATGCCTGTTGATTTTCTAGCGGGATTGATTCATAATTCAGCAAAAAGACAAACATTCCAAATGACTCCATTAAATTAAACCAAAATTGGTTATGTTACGTGTATACTAAAATTAAACACTAAAATTAGTCACTAGTATAAAATACATGCTGAAATATAAATACATATTAAAAATAAATTAAACCACACATATATTTATATATAAATATATTAATAGGTAATTTTAATAGTTGATTTTAGTGTACAAATTGCATTTTCCAACCAAAACTATATACACTAATAGAAACATGTAGTAGTTTTGGAAGAGCCAAATTAAACTACTAATTAATCCAAATGTTGAAGGTAGTGAACTAATAAGTTCATGAATCTATCTAGCTAGGGCGTATTTATATACATGTTACATGTATTATAGTGTATGTGTTGTGAATAATGCAATGTATATTAGTTAGTTAAAACTCTCGTCTTTCTATGGCACTTTTATATGGGAATATAGGACCCATGGATCCCCTCACCAACAACCATCATCATCTTACTTACCCCACTATATGTGCATGCTTACTTCATCTAATTAATATTATTAGAAAAATATACGTACAAGCTCTCAAACCTTGGTCACTATAACTTTCCCAAACCGGTAACACATACACGTCCTTGAAAAAAAGTTAACAATAATGAGTATTAATTATTTTATAGCCAGCTATCTAGCTAGTAGAGCTAGCACGTTGATTTTGTTTTATTTGGCCATAAAACCTAATTATTTTTAAAAAGTATAGAAAAACAATGACAATGGTAAATAATATGAACTATGAATTTAAAAAAATTAAAATAAAAAATTAGATTATTAATTAATTATCTAATATTTTTTACAAATTGTAGCAACATATATATATAGTGTCTCTTAATTATATGTGGTGTTATCAATCAATATTCTTAATTTCACTATGACTCGTCTCTCTTCGCTCCTCTTTTTATATTTGTTTCATGTTTCTTGCAACTACTACCATATTGTCGTCTAATAGTTGTTAATTATTTCGAAACTTGTATAAATAAAGTATAATATAATATTGTTGAAGTAGGAGTGTACATTGTCGGGTGGGTCAATTTAATTGGATTCAGGATAGATTTTAATATTTTATTGGATATATTTTAAATATTTGAATCCCATTCTAAATTAACCCAAAGTAAAATGGGTTAAATCATTTCATTTTCGTTCTCAAAAAGATTTTATTACATTGATACCCTTAGTTTTATAAAAGTAATAAAATATATAAATTATTATCTTAATCAGGTTCGTTGTTTTTAGTTGGATAAATAAGTCTTTAAAAATGTGACAAAAGGATTTATATATCTTATTTTTATAAAATTTAAAAATTTTAACGTAATAACTTTTTTTGTAAAATAAAAATGTTCGACATAAAATTTTTTAAAAGCTTATTTAGATATATACTCGATATTACTAATTTCATTGTAAAATTAGAGAGAGGGGCAAAAAGAGGTAAATAATTTATGGGAACTGTGATTTTGTGATGGGAAAGGAGAAGATTATGGAGATTGATGATATGGAAAAGGAGTGAATTGAAGGCTCTACAAGTTTGGAAGAGAATGAGTGATCAATAAGTGAGGACAAACTTCAATTTTGCCTTTTTAAAAAATTGTTGGCTCGCTAAATCGGCCCGTTAAACACTATAAAAAAAAATCTCACTACAAAAGTTTCTTGTAGTGTTTATCCATGTGCTAATATATGAGAGTTTTTGCTTTTCAAAGTCATATTAGGAGTCTAATTTTGATGATAAAAGATCTAGTTGTGGTCTACATGGACGGACGCGGACATGGACACGAAAAACGATACGACACGGGATATAACACGCGAATTTTAAAATTTTACATGACACGAAAATACGCATATATATAAAATATAAAGTATTTTTTAGATAAATATATCATAATAATATTTTGATATTTTATTGATATTAAAATATAAATTAATTTTTTAATTATTTTTAATGTCTTATTCTAATTTTATCCTGTATTTAAAATATTTTTATTTTAATAAATAATAATATATACTATATCTAAATTTATTTTAAGAATATATGTTAAGAATTAGATTGGACACGCTGACACGTGATGGTATATAGGTGTGTTTAGGCATGTCTGAAAAATAATTTTTTATTTTTTATTAAGACACGGTTGGATACAGCAGACACGCATGTCAGTCGAGTGTCAGTGAGTGTCGTGTTCGAAATCTGTCTGACACGTGGATACGGCAACTCAGCAAAGTATCCGTACTTCATATGTTGTGGTTATTGCATTTATCTAGCGTCAAATTGGGAATTGATCCTCTTAATTGTTAAAAAAATTTGAGAGTGTATATTGTGATCTCTAACTCTTCATTGCTCTCTCTTTTATATTTATTTTTTATCCTACTTATAAAATTAATGATAAAAAATCACATTTTACTCCTTTAATTGTTAAAAAAAAAATTGAGAGGATTTATTTTCCCTCAAATTTGGTATCATAATTGAATAGAAAGAGACCTTTTGCTTCATGTAAACTTCAAGTTACATCACCTATCATTCTAACCTTTTATTTTTTAATTCGATAGATTAATGACTAATTTATTATAATAAATTTATTTGAACTTCATTTAAAAGTCTGTCACTGTCTAATAAATTACTACATATATAAAATGCGTAAAATTTAAATCCTAAGATTTACTTAAACAAATAAATAAATTAGTCACTCCACCGATCAAAGTTGATTTTCATTTCGACCTTGTATTGGAACAAGATAAGTATTGTTTTATTGGCACCCAATCCAATCCAACCCTATACGTAGCTGGACAAAATATTTTGAACTACTAGAGCTTTATTTTTTGAGAAAAAGGGTAAACCAACAAAAGTTTTATGTAATCCATATATATATTAGCTCTATTATTATTTATTAATCATGTAGCTGATATATTTACCAAAACTTTGTCTTCGGGCACCTAGAGTGACCATAAATTTAAAGAGGAGTGATAGAGAAAAAGCTAAGTAATGTCACAATCAAACTATATATGCACAATAAGTTAATCACTTAACGTTTAAATAATATTATATTATATAGATAAATTTATTATGTATATATTGTATTATATAATTGCATGCAAATTACAAAGACATTATAATATTTTTATTTAGTTTAACCTTTTAGAATAAGTAACTCTGTTTATTATAATATAGGATCAAAATTTTTATGATAAAAAAAATTAGAGTTTGATCATTATAACTAACAAAAAAAGGAATGAAACAAATAAAAAAAAAACTCACCCAAACTAAAAGAAAAAAGACTTTGTATAAACAAACAAATATATTAGAGATTTTAGAATTAATAATTTTATAAAAAAAACATAACTAGTTACTGCATGCATGTCCAAGGGAATGATAGAGCTGGGGCCCTAAAATCATGTAGGAAAGAAGACAAAAAGTTGGCGGTTTTGAAGCTGATATTCGACAATATTGTGGGCGTTGATCCACTGATTTTGTGTGTGTCTGCTTGTAGAATGTGATTACAAATTTAGAACAGAACAAGTTATATTCACCTTGGGTTGGCTAGGGAATTAAATTTGATTTATACATGCAGTATTTTAGTGGTTAATCATAGATTTTTATTTAAAATTTGATTTATAATAGATTAATTTTTAATTTATTAGACTAAAAAACATCATAAAAAAATAGAATTAGTTATTTGTATGTATATTTATTAATAAATTATTATTATACATTTATTGTCAATATAAAATAAAAGCTAAGCTTTAGTTAAAATAAAAATTTATTAAATGTATTTTGTAGTAATAAAATAATGAGTTTTTATTTAAATAAATACATTAATTAAATAACATAAATGCTAGAATGATCATTTCTCTTTTAAGTGTGCTCTCATGAATCGGATCTGATCCGCATATCTGTAGTGTTTATCCGAATTTGATTTAAAAATTGTGGATATCAATTTGATCCACAAGATTACTGGATCGGATCAGATCTGCACATTAATAGAATCAAATTGCAAATTTCATGTAAGTATTTACGTATCTAATCTGCATATCCGCAGATCTATAAAATTAAATAAATAGATAATTAAATATTTTTTTTATGTTTTATTTCAAATAATAATTAGCATATATGTTATATTATTTTATTTGTATTATTTAAGAAAAGTATGTTTAACAATATTTTAAGAGTAAACATATTTAAAAGAGTAAAAGCAAGAGATTTTATTGATATTTTTTAATAAAAATAAGTTTCTTAAAATAATATATCTGAGATCCGATTCAATCCAATCTGCAAATGTGCATATAGGATCGGATCCAAGTTAAAAAGTCGCGGATATTAAATCCAATCCGATAATTTTAGTGTGGATAGGATCGAGATGTTAGTCATATCCGATCCGATCCAATATGCGTTCAACCTTATTCTCAAGTTATCACAAGTCACAACTAATGGTGTTCGTGGTACGATTTGGTTCGATTTTTAAAAAAAAATAATCCGATTTAATTTTATATTAATAGTACGGTTTGGTTCTTTTATTAAGACAAGATGAATCAATCTAAACCAAACTAATTAAATTTGGTTTGGTTCGTTTTGGTTTGTTTGGTTTAGAGATTTGAGAGATTTTTGTACAACAAAAACAGCCAGTTGCGACATTTATGACCATTTGAGATACCATGAAAGTCAAAGCTGTAATTAAACTAAGAGATAGAATTGTATATACAAAATTGTAAATATAGAATCATATAAAAAATTAACAGAAGGAGCAACATAACAAAATAAAATAGGTTGAACAAATAATCAATAACAATTTCAAAAAATCGACAACAAATACTCAATAGAGAGAACAATAATCAATGACAACAAATCAACAATAAAATATGTTTAACATCAAGTCCCATAACTGTATAATTATAACAAATTTTAAAAAATAGAATAAGAATTCAGAACCTTAAACACATAATTTGAATGATAGAATCATCAAAATAGAAATAAAAATTCATAATCATAAACACAAGTTAAAACCCAAAATCATCAGAATTAAAAAAATTCTACGAAAAAGGAAGACAACAACGTTGGATGGTGAGACACGACAGGTCGACTGCTGTTAAGGAGGCAACAAAACTGGACTGAGACGGATGACGATGCTCTTGGACTGTACTTAGACATATGGTGGAGTAGTGGAGGACGATTGCAGAAGACGACGCTGCGATCAGCAACCTACGAGCTGTGATGTCGAAGACAGCGCTACAATATCGGAGATGGTGCTGTGCAGGGGAAGAGGAGGGGAGCTCTGGGGTCTGGGCTCACTCTCTGACTGAGGACTACTGTGCGATGAGGAAAAGGAAACGCGGGAGGAAGGGAGGGAGAAAAAGGACTGTGCCAAAAAGAGGGACGCACAATGAGAAAGGGTTGTCACGGGGTGATATCTAGTGACGTCAGACACAGAGAGGACGACGGTGTTGTAGAGGGTGGGAGGAGAAGTTTTCGGTGCTGTGGAATGGTCGAGTGGAGGAATTATAGGGCTTGCTTCCTTATGCGAGTGACAAGTCAGAGTGGCGGCTAGCTAGGTCATCTGTTTGGGAGAGGGGGCTTGATTTATTAGGATTTTTAAATAAATCAATTCGGTTCAATTAAGGTTTTCAATGGAAGAATCGAAAATTAAACCATAAGAAAAACTGCAAAATGTCATTTTTTCGGCTTTTATGATTTTTTGGTTTTTGATTTGTTCGATTTTTTATTTGTTCGATTCGATTAGTCGGTTTTAATTGGTTTAGATCGATTTTAAGTACTTCTAATCACAACTTCCAATCTTTTCTCCTTATTGTTACAATCAACATGTCCTTTTTTCAATACGTGGTGGCGTGTTGCTTCCTTCAATTACTTCTTATTTTTCCGTCTTCTTCTTACATAATTGACAAAAAAATACTAAATATTTTACTAAAAAAATATATAATATAATTATAAAATTGGATAACTAAAATGTATAATTATTCTATCTAACCAAACTTTTAACAAAAAATTCAAAGTGTTAATTTGTGATATCACTTAATATTAAGTTTTAATTACATCTATAATATTAATAAGAATTAAATTACACTCAACTTAAATAATACAAATAGAAGATGCTAAAAATACAAAACAAATCTTCTCTAATAAAAAAAGTGACTAATAATTTAATAAATAAAACAAAATGTAGAATCACACCCTTCAAATTAAAATAAAAGCATGCAAATTTTACTCTCAAACAACTGCACGCCTCATAGAAAATATCATATCATAACTTAAATCTAATTATCTCTATTTATATTACTCCTATGATTTTATTAAAAAAAATATATCTCTTGTTAAACTTATCAACTTACAAGATCTAGTTGATACATATTTATTGGCAACATCTCATCTCTGTCTTTTTTATAATTTGCAACTTGGTTTCATATATATGCTTCTTTATGTTCACATCACACGTATGAAAATATAACTTTGCTTTTGTTTGAAAAGTCCCAAATCCAAAATCTTTGATCATTTGACTAATTTTTATTTTCAACTCATAAATAAATAAAATTTTATTTTGATTTCCTCAGTCAGGGTCCCGAGACCAAAAGGCATTGTTTTTGGCATGCATAACATCAAGATCCAGTGAAATATAGTGACTAAAAACTTATGAACGAGAAGGTGGTAAGATTTAATACGAGAAGGAGAGTTGAATCGTGCTAAGATAATTTTTTTAAAGCAATATTATTATATAGTTTAATTAATTCCTTTTGTTGTTTAACTTAAAATAACATATGAAGTTAAGAGAAAAGCATTAATTCGTGATTTTATTTGAAAAAAAAATCGTATAATTGTAAATGTAATAATCAAGAGTATAAAAAGAAATTTTTTTAGAATTTAATTTACATAAAATTTAGAATTATTTTTAGTGTACATAAATAAAAAGAGATAATAAGATAACAAAAAAATAAAATGAGATAATTATAGAAAAATTAATTATATTAATTAAGACGGAAAATTATTATCCACACTTTTATAGATGAGAATATTATTAAATATGTTTTTTTTATTACTGTGCATTTGGATGCACAATTAATTAAATAGTGCTCATGCTATAATATATCACATGTATGTGCAAATCCATTAAAAGATTCATAAAACTCAACTGAACAGAAGGACTATATCAGATAAATTATTTTTGTTTTTATTTGCATTTTTTTTTTGTCCTGTCATATTCTTTTCATGGACCATCTTTAAAAAGTTTATTCTTTCTTACTTTCTTTTCATTTGTATTATTGCTTTCAAAATATAAACATTTGTTTAATTGTCAAAACTACAGTGTCTTTGGGCTGTTCATCAAGCAAACACAAATTGAAAGAGGGTAAAAATTCAGGCATGAAGTTGATATCTGAGAGTTATTAGATGAAAATGTAGTCAAATAAATCAAATTATCTAACGGCTCTTAACTATCGACTTCACATGAAATCGATTGCATCTGAGTTTTCACCTTAAAATAGAGTAAAAGTCTTTTTTTTATATAGCCGATCCACAGCTTGAAGGATAATTTCTTTTTATAATCAAGTTCTTTGATAACAATTGTTCGAATAGTAATCATAAAAAGGTAATAATTATATTTGAAAAAATTAATATATATATATATATAAAGATTAATAATTAAGAGAAAAATATTTATTATGATGACAAATGAAAAGATCTAATAATAATAATAACTATTAGATTTATAAAAGAGTGGTTAAGAATGAAAATAACTTTAAGTGATTCACATAACGTAAAAAGAAAAAATCAATTAAATAAATAAAAACATTAAATTCATATTGGGCTAATAGAGTAAAAAATGAGAATATTATTTATTATTTAGTTTTTGGGATATTAGGTATTTGAGAGAGCCAGAGAGGATAGAGAAAGCGAGGAGCTGGCAGAGAAGAGAGAAAGAGAGATGATAGAGACATGGAATTAGGAATCTAAGAATTATATTAAGAAAAATGTGAATTACTTAAAAAATATGTAGTCATTATTAGATATATTCTCATTATTCATCATAATAAACTTTTTCCCATAAGAGTCTTTTCATATATTAGAAAGCATTTTAAATATTTTAAAAATATTGATGTTGCAATAATTTTAGTAATTAATATGAATCATAAATAATTTTTTAATATTTGAAAAATATTAGTATTTTAATAATTTTAATGAATAATGTTAATCATGTGCTAGTTTATGAGATACGTAGATGCATGCACAACTTTTACATCTGTCATTGATGCAATAAAATGAAAGCATTTCAGATCAGAGGGGTCTCAAAAAGCATATGTGATGAGTCCACAATAATGTATGTGTATGTGATCGATCAGAAAAAAGAGATCCAGTTCCCAATTCTTACTATTAATGCAATTCAGTGATCCATGCCTTTCACTCATAACAAATTCGGACTTGTATATATGTATAGACCCTGCATATATATTATCACTCTCTGCACATTAAATGCACAACCATAATTACATAATAACACATTTTTTGTTATTTATTTTGTTTATTGTATAAACAACGATACAAAAAATATAAATAATTTTAAAAATACATATATAAGTAACAATGAATTTAATTTAGGGTAAAGTATTAAATTAGTTCTCTACATTTAAATGTAATTCTGTTTTGGTCCTTAAAGTTTAAAGTGTTTTATTTGAATTCAAAAAAGTTTTATTTAACTTCAATTTAGTTCTACCATGAGGTCAAAATTAAATAATTAACAAAATGTCTTACATAACAGCTGTATAAGAACAAGATTGATAATCTGAAGAATAAGTACAAGCTCCAAAAGTTTAACCGTGAATGCATCAATACATTTATTTATTATTTTTTTTACAATTTAAATGAAATATTTTCTATAGAACTAAGGAGAATGATAAATAAATGTATTAATACATCTACGGTTGATTTTGTATTTTGCAATTTGTATTTGTTCTCTATATTACTGATCTTGTTTTTGTACTGCTGTAATGTAGGAGATTTCGTTAATTATTTAACTTTGACCTTACGGTGGGATTAAATTAAAACTAAATAAATTTTTTTTAGATTTAAATAGGATATTTTAAACCTTAAAACTAAAATAAAATTACGTCCAAATGATGTAAGACCAATTTATTACTTTATCCTTTAGTTTATTTATTTTAAAAAAATCCCCACAAATTCCCCTTGTTATTCCACCATTATTGTTTTCTAACACTTCTTGCATGTACAAAACAAAAAGTATTATATATCTATATATTGCCATTACATATACGCTATGTAAAATCAGTTGTGGGCCTAATGCCAATTCTGGTGCATCCTAGTTGATATTGACATATGAGTAATTTTAATTAATTTTATATATGATGACACACCACCATATGTATATATACATCAGGATCAATGTATAATTTGTCAATAAAGACTCTAAGCTAATTGACTTTCGGCTCTTAATAAATGTTTTAGATTTTAAATTTTGAAAATGAAAAACTTGGAGAACCGGTATATATTATATTCCAGTTAAAAAATTTGTTCTTATATATATAGAGTGTGGACCCAAAAATATAAAAGATTAAGCAGTGGAATATGAAATTGTATTAGTTTGGTCACACTTACCAGTGGCCAAATTGAATTGAGATATCATTTAATTAAGAATGCAATTGGGCCACTTTAATTATTGGATAGGATCATTATATTTTTCAAAAAATAAAATATGGTTTTTTTCTAACGTTTGGGATAAGTTTTAAAATGGTCTCTAATATTTTAAAAATGATTCAATATTGTCCTATTGTTAGGGATCCGTTAGTAAAATTGACAGCGGGACCAAATTGAGACGATTTTGAAACGTTGGAAACTTAAATAGGAAGAAAACGTTAGAAACAAAAACAATACATAAAAATAAATTTTAATTTAATTTTATCTTTCAATAATATTAATTTTTTTACTGTTCATAGTATTCAATTATTTTTTAATTACATCTAAATAAATTACACTTATTCACATTATTTTCATTTTAAATAAATTTATTTTTTTATAATTTTAAAGAATTTTGATACATTAGAAACAAAAGATATAATTTATATTTTATTGTATATATATTATTTTTTTCTTTTCTGCAAGTTTATATACTAGTCATTCTACAAATATTTTATGATAAGTAAAAATCTTTAAGAGTAAAATTATAAAAAATTATTTATTTAAAGCGAAAGTAATATGATTAAGTGTAATTTATTTAGATGTGATTAAAAAATAATTGAATGCCATGTATAGTAAAAAATTGATATTATTGAAGGATAAAATTAAAATTTATTTCTATGTATCATTTTTGTCCCCAACGTTTTCGTCCTATTTAAGTTCTTAACGTTTCAAAATCGTCTCAATTTTGTCCCGCCGTCAATTCTGTTAACGGATCCCTAACGACAGGACAACATTGAGTCAGTTTTGAAACGTTAAAGACTTAAATAGGACGATTGAAACGTTAGTGACAACTTTGAAACTTACTCTAAATGTGGACAAAAATAAAACTTTACTTTTTTTAAATTATAAAATAATTAATAAACAAGTTAATTAATTGGACATCTAATTGAGAGAGAGAGCAATTTGCAAAATTGGCCACACCATCACTCATAGTGTTTTCTACCGGGTTTTTCTTATTACTACAGAGAGATGATAAATAAATAATAATTTTGACAAAAAAAAATAAATAAAAAGAAAAGGGAAAAGCTCATGATGATGATTTGATGAACATGGGTTTGCACATTGCCATGTTCTCACTCTGAAAGTCTGAAGTGTATGATGGTACATAATGTGATTTCACAAAACCCAGAACCATGCATATGCATATAACTTTGTCGTCTAGTAATATTATAGGAGTAGTACTATTTTCATATTTTCATTTTATGCCTCGGGAGTTGGGTGAAAATTTCGAGATTTTTATCATATGTCTCAAAATAAATAAACTTTAGGATTATTCAATCATAGCAATATAGAAAGATGAATGATTGGAATTATGTATTTTATTTTATTATTTTATTATGTGGGTGGTGATACGTGTAATGAATCTATCTGTTTAGAGAATATTGAGTAATTAAAATTAAAAGACAAAACCTTCTATTAAGCTCTTTTATTTTTTCCCCAATAAAATTGCAAAAAGATACATAAAAAGAAATGAAAAAGAAAACGTATAAAAGGACTTAATATTTTTTTAAACGAAATCCATTTCTATTGTAGAAATCCACCCTCTCCTTGTTTCTTTTTTTTGGATTATTTTTTAATTATTTTTTAGGCTCTTAGGTCACAATCTTCCCATTTTCAAACTACACTTTAGACACTATGACTAAAATTGAAGATATGAACAAAAGAACAGGCTGGCATGAGAGGGAAAAAAGTAGCAAGGAAAAATTTTTTAAGAGGGAAAAAAATGGTGACGTTGGTTAATGAAATGGACATTTTTCCAAATAATACTAAATTCTATGCACAATATTTTAATTACTCTAAGTTTCTTAAAATTATATACATAATAAAAGTTATTGACTAAGGGAAACCAAATAGAGTCTACACCAAGATGGAAAGAAAGAAATGCATGCTTTTAAGTTCTTCTTAGAACATGAAAGGGAAGAGAATTGCACTAAGAAAAAAAAATGCAATCATGATTATATATAATCTTAGATCCTAATTAGGTTTTCCATATCATGCACACTACACGTTTCAAAACTATTTATTAAAATCTCTTCTCAATGTTCCTATTTTTTATATAGTAGTATATTTTTTTATTATTTTTTTTCTTAAAAAACGTCAAATTCATTCAAGGTAGAGAAGATAGATTGATATTTTACATAAAATCCCAAAAAGTAAATTAAATACGTAAAAATTAAAAATGTAATAAAATAAATTATAAAATCGTCTTATTTAATAAAAAACTTTGTAAGATTGATTCACTCATTTAAAATCGTAATATAAAAAAATTTTAATAGTTAATTAAATCAAAATTGTAACTACTAAGCCTTTTACAAAAAAATGCTTAATGTAAAGTGTTTCTAACATAATTGATTAAAGCTTTCAATTTAAATCTCTAACAAATACTTTAGAG
>NC_029776.3:774666-791579 GCF_000817695.3 Arachis duranensis
AAACAATTTTATAATGTGGCAGTTGAATTAAAAAAAAAAAAGAACAGCCTTGCTAACAACACACTTTTTCGGTAAAGACAGAATTTGTGGGTCAAAGTTTTTGAGGAATTGGGATTTAATACAATAAATTGTGTCTGCTTGATTATTTGGGAATAGATTTTGTTAATTTTTTTTTATTTAAGGAGGTTGTTTATATCCTGGTCTAGAATTTAGTTAAGTTTAAAATGATTAAAAATTTAAAATTTAGTCTATAAAAAAAAAAGCTTAGATCACATTTTGAGATCTATCCGATCTCATAAAGGTCGGCTTACGCGACTCTAATATGGTCTGACTTATTTAAAATAAGTAAATTTTAACAATTTTTTTTAATAAAAGAGAATAGTTACCATTATCAAAGATGAAACTACTTTAAAAAGTTATTATCAATTTTATTATAAATGCACTAATATTTTTAGAATCCATTCTACTGTAAACATGCTTCAAATCCTTGTAAATTTAAGTATTGGAATTCTTTACGATCCATCTCCTCACAAAAAATTCAGACAACAGTATCTCAACACCAACAAAAGTCAGACGCTGTTTTAAAGAGTCTGGACCTCACGTTCAGACTAAAAAATAACTCAATTTCAAATAACTCTCGAAATAAAAATAAATCGTAATTTTTTATTTTTTGATATTTTTTTTAGGTTCCATGTATAAAATATATTGTGAGAGTTTACATTTTACTAAAATAAAACAAAAATTTGAGAAAATCTATTCCCGATTTTTTCAATGAAAAAAACACTAATTCACCTTGAGAGAGAGAGAGAGAGAAGGATATTTCATTTTAATCCAAAAGCCTGCCTCTAAGTACTATTACACTATACTTTTCCTGTAATACATTCTGTAATCATAGCTCTTTTGATGAACATGGGACCCTAATTAATAAACCCTATTATATTTTACTCCATTCCTGTCATTGCCTTTATCAATGTTAAAATGAGCGTCATTCCACTTTAAAGGAGAATCACACCACATTCAACAATAAAATTGCAAATTTGTTTTGTATATGATGTAAATGTGTCATAAAGCATTTTTATTTAGAAAAAAAAAATTATAGAAATTTCAATTGAAATTAAATAATATTTTATATAGCACCTTAATTTAATTAGTAAAACCATATATATAATCTCGTCTAACATATAATACTCACTCAATGCAATGTCATTGATTTTTGTTTTATGAAAGATGTTAATATTTGATTTCTCTGAATTTTTACAGCTAAAATTCAAACTTAAGACCACTTATTAAAAAAAATAATATGTCACTCCTATCAATCATGATAAAATGTAAAACCTTTCTATGCCTATATTTATTTATAATAAATACTATTTTTTTCCTTAACAGTTAATATATAGATCTTTTTATTTTGTTAATTAAAAAATTTTAAATACATAATTAATTAATTAATAATAAAATAAAGTATACTTCTTATTCCTAAGTCTGGCAAAAGTTTTAAAAATACCTTTAAGTTTTATTTTGTTTCAATTTTGTCCTAAGTTTTTTATTTGCATCAAATATACTCTCGACAACTAAATTTTCAAAAAAATTAAGACTAATCTAACGATAATGCATGAAAATTATGCTTGATTTGCTTGTGTTAAGAGTTATTCTTATGAAATTGTTGTTGAATTGGTCTTAAATTTTTTTAAAAATGAGCAGTCAGGGGTATATTTGATGTAAATCGAAAACTTTTAGGACAAAATTAAAATAAAATAAAATTTAGGGATATTTTTAAAACTTTTGTCAGACTCCAAGGACAAAAAATATACTTTACTTTAATAATAATAATAATATTTTTATACAAATATTAGAATTATTTGATGTATAAATAGCATTTGCTTAAAAAGTAATATGAGAGTGTTAAAGAAAACTTCTTCTCTGGTTGCCTCATTTCAACTACACACACCTTATTAAGCCTTCATTTGTGTCATTTATTTTGACACAATTCATTCACCACTTCCTCTTCAAGAAGAAGAAGAAATGGAGCTTTCTCAACTTGGTTTTCTGGAGGAACTACTACTACTGGCTCCAAGGAGAGTAGAAGAAACATGTTGGAATAATGGTTTCAATGATCTACTCCCTACTACACCTCCTCCTTCTGCTTCTGTTTCTGCTTCTTGGAGCTTTGACTCTCTTGATGATAACCCTTCTTTGAATCCCTCATTTTCTTCATTCTCTACACCTTTAGACCACAGATTTGACTCTTCTTATGCTGCTTCATTTCCATTTCTTGATGCCTTCACAATCCCACCAGAGCTTCATCACTCACCACCGCCACTTTTGCCACAACAAGAACACAACCACAACAACCACCACCCTTTGGTGGAAGAAGAAGAAGAAGAGCTTGGATTTCTTGGTAATGATGATAACAATCAGAGCTTGGAAGAGAGGAACAGTGGTAGATGCAAAGTTGAGGAACAACAAGCTCTTGAGGTGCCAGCTGTAGTGTTCAACATGGGAATGTGTGGAGAGAAAAAGGTACCAAAGTCAAAGAAACTTGAAGGGCAGCCCTCAAAGAATCTCATGGCTGAAAGGAGAAGAAGAAAGCGTTTGAATGATCGCCTTTCAATGCTGAGGTCCATAGTCCCTAAGATAAGCAAGGTCTTTCTAAATTCTAAACTTATTTCTCAATCAATTTATAGAAATAAAAGGTTTTGATTTTCTCTAAAACTCTTTCATCTAATAGATGGACAGGACCTCCATTCTAGGAGATACCATAGATTACATGAAAGAGCTTCTAGAAAGGATTGCTAAGTTGCAAGAGGAAACAATGGAAGAGGAGGGAAAGAATCAGATACACCTCTTGGGAATTTCAAAAGAGCTAAAGCCAAATGAAGTAATGTTCAGAAACTCCCCTAAGGTAAACTAAACTAAACTAAACTAAACCCTTCTTAATTTTAGCTTAGTACTAACTACCTCATAACTAAGTAACTGAACAAATTTGTGTGCTGTTATGTTTTTTGTTTTTTGATTTCTTTGCAGTTTGATGTTGAGAGGAGGGACCATGACACAAGGATCAGCATCTGCTGTGCTACAAAGCCAGGGTTGTTGCTGTCAACAGTGAACACTCTAGAAGCATTAGGCCTTGAAATTCACCAATGTGTCATAAGCGGCTTCAATGATTTTTCAATGCAAGCATCTTGCTCAGAGGTTTGTTTTGTACTGTACTCTTTCTTAATTAGTAGCTTAATGCCGATTAAGTTTTTATTCTTCTAACTAATTGCTATATATCATGGTCTTAATTAGGTCGCTGAGGAAAGAAACTGTATTAGCACAGAAGATGTTAAGCAAGCACTATTCAAAAATGCAGGCTATGGTGGAAGATGTGTCTAAAGAGAAGAAAGATGGGGAAGTGCCTATGTAAAAGCACAATTTTCATCTTGTGTAATTTGAGGAATTAGGGTGGTAGTAGTAGAAGTAGTTTCAATGAATGAGGTTCAAATAAGTTGGCTTTGATTGATGATTTCATTTTCATTTTTCATAGCCTTTTTACCCTTTAGTGCAAGCTTCATAATTACATTCCCCTTGTGATAAAAATCCTTTTTTTTTTCTTTTTTAGTAGCAATTTATGATGAAGGAGGAATTTTTGCCAAACCTATAAGTGCCATCAAGGTCCTGAATTTGCGGCTGCTTTAAAAATCTCGTCTTGTTTTCTAAACAAATAATTGCATGTCAATGTCATTCTGTAACATGCAGTGCCGGCCAAGCAAGAACAATGGGATGATATCATGCAAATACTAATTAATAAGATTCTTGTTTCTGTCAGATTTTCAGATATGTAATTTCTAGCATAAGAGGTGGTGATGTTGGTAATTGAATAGCATAAGAAGCATTTATATTATAGTGTGAATACTTAGTTCACTTAGTTGGTTTTCTGCTGCTTCATGATTTCTCAATAATTGCAAGGTTCTGAACCTAAGTTTAATTGCAATGAAAATTTGTAGGTAGTAAAATTTTGTATTATTTTATTGTTTAGTGCGCTTGAATGAGGTGTAAAATTTGTGACTATCCAAAAATCTATTATTTCAAGTAGTACAAATCAAGAATAATGAGACAGAGTCCGTGACTTGAAAGAAAACTGCTACTTATCAACAAACAGAGAGCAAATCAGACCATCATGCAATGGTAGTCATGGAAGTGTGTGCTTTTGGCTGTTCTCTATCATTATTATTTTTACTAGTTATATTTTCCAAGCATTACATCAACAACAAGAACAAAGAGGTTGGATACAAAGCCTAACCCTGGTATTAGTTGAAATAGAATTCATCCTGGTATGAGTTCTTGTCACGAAAGCTTGGTACCAAAAATGATAACAGAATACAAAGCAAAATTCTTAAAAAAATTGCAAATTTGGTTTTGTTAAAAAAAAAAAAAAAAACAACAAAAATTATTGACTACTAGGCTACAAAGTCTAAAACTAGATGTCAAATGGCTACTACTATACATTGTCGTCAATGTTTTCCTCATCAGAACAAAAGGTGTTGTCCATGAAATTGACTTGGGACTGTTGAAACTTGTTGATGGCATCTCTAGCTTCAGAAGCCAAGGCAACTTTTGCAGCTTTAACTACATCCCCTTTGTGAATTATTTTTCCAGGTACAGGGATTTGTAATCTTGCAGAATTTGCTATTCTCCTTGCTTCCCTACGACGTAGTTGATTGATGTATTTCTCATGCATTCCCTTGTTCTTCACTTGCTTTAGCACAGGGGGGCTAACAAGATTTGTAACGTGGGAGCCGCTAAATCTTGAAAGGGACTGCTTCTTCTTATGGCTTGAAGATGATGTCTCAGTGCAACTTTGCAGCAACACTTGGTTTTCCTTTTGTTTCGTTGGAGTAGAAAGTGCTGCACTAGGCTGAGAAGCATTGGAAGAAAAATCAATGTTTGGTTCAAGAATGGAAAATATGTCCCCTCTGCGGCCTTGATCGACTTGAAGACGGTGCTGTAACAGCTTCTCAACAGACTTCTGGGTTATGCAGTTCTTTGGTTTGAGAATATTTGGTCTTCTAACCTTCTTATCAGTGGGTTTGAGCAGTTCACTGGCAGAGATTGAGAATTGTTGAATGGGCGATGATTTAACTGTCCTTGCCCTTGATCGAGGAGGCAATTGAGGCGGCGTCATGTGGTCACCATGAATTCTATCAAAGCAATCTTGTTGAGACTTTCCTGGCACCTGCAATAGGGAAGTCAATGATTTACTGAATATAAGAATAAAATATGAAGGCTATAAGCTAGCCATGAAGATCTATCTATCTAACTTGCCATCAACTACCACCATACTGTAAAATTGTAATTCTTTGTAGACATTATACACACAGAAACCTTATCCAACAACTCAATTTTAGAAAACTATTATCAAATTTTTAAAAAGTTAAACCACCATTTACCCACTTCTATCCAGAGCTGTCAAACAACATGCAGGTTCTTAGACGACTTTGATAGCATTATATTTGTTTTTAACTAAAATATGTTTCAGCTGAAAAATTTCATACCTGTAACCCTAATGATAAAATTGGAAACGGAGGAACCAAGCCAACATAAACATATAAGATCTTTGAACTGTTAAGGATCAAAAGAGTGTGAAAAAACGATAAAAAGCATATACCATTTTAGAAACGTTCTTCCAAAAATGGGGGCTTGGTTTCACAGAAAAGAATGCTCTTTGCAGTGCCAATTCTTGTTCCTTGGCCCACCCTTCCGCTGTCTCTTTGCCACGCTTTCTCTTCTTCCTCTTTGCCTTCTCTCCACCTTCATTCTTCCTTACATCAGAAACTTCCACACTCGCAATACCGCAAACCACATGTTTTTTCTCCACCTTCGCCTCGGACACCGAGGGTTTGTCGTTTCTGCTCTCTTTCCCGTCGTTTTGGTACGTCGCAGTAGAGACTTCCCCTTCGACGAATCTGGGAGATCTTCTCAACAGAGTGGTACAACCTCTGGTGTTTCGGGAGCAAGATTCAATTGGCTTTCTCTGATTGGAAGGTTTCTTTGAAGAATCTTTGAGCTTAGAAGCGATGGGTGTTGTGGGGTTGTGGCTGAGGAACCTAGGAGACCTTCGAGGAGTTGTTGGGGGAAGCTGATCGTTGTTTTCTTGAAGGAATCTTGAAGACCTTCGAGGTTGGTGGGTGATTGTGGCATCTTTCTTCAGCGGCATTTCAACGAACACTTGGGTGGCGTTCAATGCTGAGACAAATCAAAAGCCCCTCTTCCTTGAGAGGGAAAATAGATTCAAAACTTGAACATTTCCCTCACCCCACCAACAATAAGAAACCACCCACCCGCTATGTCATATGGGCTTTGACTTCAGCTGTAACTTATGGGCTTGAAGCCCATTTTCGCTGCTTAAATATTATTTTTGTTGGGCCTAGAAACCCAAAATTACAAAAACAAGTTTGATGTACAGATTTTCAGATCAAATTCGGCCTCATGCATGGAAAACTCGACGGCCAGCAAAAAACTCTTTAAATAAAATTTTAATTCGCAACGAATTCACTCTTGGTTGACTCATTGACTGAACAGAGAGATATTATAGACAAAAAAAACTCTAAACAAGAGAATTGTTAAATGAAGAAGATAAGATTCTAAATTAAGAAGCACCGATACAACACGCGATACGGACACGACACGACACGAATACGCCGGACGTTCTTTTTATAAAAAATTGGATACGACACGTTTAAGATACGTTGTGAATTAAAATTTAAATAATAATATTAAATTAATAAAATATCATATTGTAAATATAAGAGTAAATATAGTTGCATAAAAAAGTCTTAAATTATGCAATTATTAAAAAAAATAAACAAATTTTAAGCTAGTGAGTAAGTAAGCTACCAAAGACAAACGGTAAGTAGATTTATGTTTTGATTTATTAATTATTTTATTTTTAAATTTAAATTTTGATTTGTTTTAATTTAAGAATATTTTAAAATTAGAAAGAAAAAATTGGTTAATCGGACCATAAAATCACAAAATCAATTGAAGATTTACAATCCAGCAGAAAGATTCGTCTCATGAACATCTGAATCGAGTTGGACATATTCGGATTCGTGACAGCTCCACCAAAATTCTGCACCACAAGAAGACACGCTGTGAATACGTTCCTTTAAAGTATCCGCCGCATATCGGCGTCGAATTCGCATCCGACACGGATACGCTGGCACCATGAAAAAATCCGTGCTTCATATTTCTAATCACCTTTGATAAAATTACAAACATAAATGATACATGCACATTAAATATCAGTTACTAAATCATTAATTATATTTTTGTGTATATTTATACATATTAATACACATATTTTTAACTAAATAACTAACTATCAAAATAATCAAACTTAGAATAAATGAATAATTATTTTTTTATAGCAAGATAATAAAAAAATTTATGAAACACCAAAAACATATTTTTGTACAATAATACGATTGAGTTACAAATTATTCAATATTGATTAACTTTTTATTTTCTTACTTTATTAATCTCCTCGTTTTTAGAGGGTTTTTTTTTCCTTCTTGTTCTCTCCCCCTTATTCCGTTTGCAAAAACGATTGCCAACTAATTAAGTATACCTATCATTTAATTTCCAAACAATTGGTTCAAGACACTCAATGCTCTATGTTAATTTAATTTAACTCCAAACACGTTTTCAATGTTTAAAATAAATAAAGATTTCCGGGGGAAAAAAAAGTAACTAAGTTTTCTGTGTGTGATGCTTTTTATCTTTTTAAGATCACTAGTTGCCCAAACTACCTTCTAGTTCTAGAATCATTTTCCACTCATGCATATAGTTTAATTTTAGTTACAAAGTTAGCATATGACGATTATGTAAGTTTTTAAACCCTATATATTGGAGAGAAAGTCTTGTATGTTTTATCAACTTGTATTGAATGTATCATAGTAGTTACACGAATTCCTCATCTTCCAATTTCTTTATATATTAGATAACCAAAAGCAGCTGATGATGGTATATTAATTAGGTAGCCACTCAAATAAAGACGTCTAAAACATCTTTTTTAAAGATGTTTTTTAATAATTAAAATTTAACACATATAATTGATTAAATCGTGATATTTTTGTCAAAATTAAGCTAGACAAATTGATTTGAGCAAAAAAATGGTAAATCAAATTTTAAATTATAAGATTCTCAAAATTAATATATATAATAGGAGTATTTTAATTATTTTCTATAATAAAGGTATTGTAGTAATTTTTTATAAAAAATTATATTAATTTAAATCGGTTTAAAATTTGATTTACCATTTTTTCGCTCAAATCAATTTGTCTAGCATAATTTTGACAAAAATAATACGATTTAATCAATTATATGTGTTAAATTTTAATTATTAAAAAATATCTTTAAAAAAGATGTTTTAGGCGTCTTTATCTTAGTAATTCCCTATTAATTAACTAAATAATTAAAGAATAGTATTAATCTCATTAATTACTTGATTAGATAGTTGTAAAATATAGCGGCCATGCAACAAAGGTGTACCATATGAATTAGCCAACTTAATTAATACTAAATTCTTAGCTATATACTTATGTATTCGATTATCATCAAGAAGATCGAGGAGGAACAAATTAAATTGAATGAAGAATAGAAAACCAATATTGAATTGATGTAGCAGTGTAAAATCTTATTATTAGATATTTTTCTTATGTATGTGGAGTTTGAGCTTAAAATTTGAGAAGGGTAATAAAAAGAAAAAAAAATATATATATATATATATAGAACGCATATTAAAACGGATAGCTACTAAAGATTGATTCGGATGGACAAGTTCCTAATAATAATAAGATTCAATTCGAATCTTAAAGGAAAAAAAAATAAAGGATTAATAAAAAGAAATCACTAATAGAAAGATATGGAAGGGATAATATAAAGTTAATATGATAAATAAAGCCATTGATGCACATTGTTAAAGGTAGTTCGATGACCACCCAAAAACACTATAATATATGTAGTAAGTTTCTGAGTCAGCGATGCATGACATACATCTTAACCTAATTCCAGTCTTTTTTTGCCTCCCACTTTTTTCCTAAAACCAATCCTAGATATGCTTTTTAATTAAGAATTTTTAGCAGTAAGTACTTAAAAAAATCGAATTAAAGATTTAAAAGTAAGGTATATATCCACTTGCCACACTTTCCCGTCGGAAGCACTTAAATAGTTTCAATATTCAAAAAGTGATTCGTTCGGCATTTCTCTCTTCCTTCCTTCCTTCCTTCCTATGTGCTGATGATGAAAGACAAATGGCAAATATAGTGGAATACAATAATTTCTCTTTGGAAAACAAAATAATGAAAAGGGAAATTATTATTATTATTATTATTATTATTATACCTACTAACTAGAGAGGAAAACAAAGTGTACGGTATTTAATTATTGTAAGGAAAGAAAGTGTATATTTAAAAAAAAAAAGAAGAATATTTTAAAATATATACATTTTTTATAATAATTAAATAATGACAATAAATATATTATTATTATTATATAATATAAAATATTTTAAATATTTACAAAAAATATTATTTTATGTTTTTATTATTTTTACTTTTATTATTATAAATTTGTAACATGCTAAACAATGAAAAAGAAAACTCTTTTTTTAACAATTTAATAACACACTAAAAGCGTTTCATTTTGCAACAGTTTTGTTTTAACTGCCGCAAAATGTCGAGTTGCGAATATACTAAGATACTTTTTTTGCAGTGATTTTCTTCCAACCGTTGCAATATATTTTTAACTTGAATTTTTTTCGTTTAAACATTGCCTTATTAAATCTACTCAAGTTCTCGCTATTTTTTTCAATACATGTTTTAATGCATTAGATACATTTTCGATTTTGTGTTACGCAAAAAATAATTCATGAATTAAAAAAATATTTATAAATTAATAATATGCACAATTTTATGAATTATGTTTTCTCTTGTATTATTAGTGCATTTTGAGTTTGTATTCAAGCATAAATGATAAAAAAAATCAAGTGAACGTCTGAATACAAAAAGTGAAAACAAAGTTCAATAGAACATAAAAATCATAATTACTAAAGTAGACAGACAAGTATCGTGTTGACTTGGCCAGAAATATTCTGTCACAAATCTACTGCAGTCACGTGATAAAAGATCTAATAAGTCATTTTTAAACCATGGCCTTTTGTTTAGATCGAAACCCTTTTTTGTAACATGTACTTTATCTTCTCTATGTTGGGTGTATAAAATTTCATTGTCTTCTTCCGAAACCTTATTTAGCTCAACATTCCTGTAGATGACATATCCTCTGGAAGAGATAGCATTTAAAAATCGTCTTCTGAATCAGTGTCTTACCCATCTAGAGTGTCATCAACTATTTCGCCTGAATATTCAGTTGACACCGAAAATATGAACATGCAAACAACAACCTAAGTTTACTTAAAAGAAAATGATAATTCCCAGGTTATTACCTAGTAATTAAGAACAAAAATTTTGGAATTATGGTAAGAGGACTTTAAACCTAAACAAAACAAAATTAACAATTATCATATCCTTCGTCGGTAGTTTAGACATATTTCTTGAAAAGAAGCTCTGTAATAGAACGTTCTATATACTTTAATTCCTCTTTTGAAGTAATTTCCAACTCAACAATATGCGTGTTACTAAAGCGCGTCCGCATCATAATAAAATGCATAGTTCATAGCCTTTTTTGTAAAGCATATTATGTCTCTGTGATTCACTTTCTTTGCTAGAAATTTATTTCTAACCTTTGATTCAGCAAGTATGTCTTCAGAGGTCCTACCAGTCACAAATGTCACAAAAATATACCCAAATTTCTCCTCGTACATTGTATTAATTTATCCCGTTAACATTTATATTTGTCTTTTTGTTCGTAGGAGAAGTGTAGAAAAAATGCCATAAATCGTTCAAAACAAATGTACACACATACTGGAGGTTCTAAAACAATGGCAAAAAAGAGACACGAAGAAGTAATCAATTTAAATTCAGTTTCAGAATTTTGACTTGTTTTTGGTAATATAGTGTTGTTTGTTATATGATTGTGTCTTGATGAATGTTATAGGAGCAACGACAGGAAAGGCCTATTAGTAGAGGAGAGACATGGACCAGGAGTCATAAAAAAAGATGGTTCTTATATGAATAAAGATGCGCGTGTTGTTGGGGTAAATCATGTTCTTTAATTTTTTAATTTCTGTTTGAATTAATACCATTGAATTTAAATTATTGTAAATCCGAATCTCACATGTCTATAGGAAACAATTGAACATATTGAGGGCCAAGATGCCTCCAACAAGAAATTTTCACAGAATGATTCCCTTGCACAAGAGTTTTGGAAGGAGCACCCAGGACGAGTTCGTGGATTAGGTTTCGGTCTATGTCCCACTCAGTGTTTTCGTAATATTTCACAGTAGTCTGACTCCGATGTGCAGATTGAGGAGTATCAGATAGAGATTGTAAAACTGAAGACAGAGGTAACAGAACTCAAGGCAGCGACAACAGAGGAAAAGACAAAGAGACAGAGAATGGAGGTAGAGGCAGCAAAGGAGAAGGCAAAAAGATAGACGATAAAAAATTTGTTAAGATACATAATCCAATAACAATGAGGTAATTTGTCACCTGAAATAGCTGCAGATTTGGATTCTTTGGGAAGTGCACCGACCTCATCCCATGCAAGATGATGTGTTGGTACTAATAATCTAAATGATACTTCTTGAAATCTGAATACTTTTTAATATATATATATATGTTCTGTTTGGTGTGATTTAGTTTGATTGGTTGTTGGTTGTCTTAATAAATTAAAGCAACTTAGTGGAAGAACATATAAGGAATTAAAAAATTGGCATATATTATTATAAATTCGAATTAAAAAAAACTATAACTCTACATTTGGCAGCGATTACAAATCCGCCGCTATATTTTAACACAAATTTTTAACAGATAGTATTTTGCAGTGGTTAACAACCGCCGTCATCTACAGACAGTTCTATTAACGTTTTAGTAGCAATTAGAACTACCGCAAATTGACTGCATAACTGCTGTTATTTGCCGGATGTAGCGCAGTGACACTTAAACAAGTTCTAAGAATTGTTAGAGATATTAACGAATTTGATTGAATTACTCAATATAATATTTATTCATATCTTAATAATGATCATTTATAAAAAAAAAATTTACGTGAGAATTCAGGTATATGTTATGAATATGTGGTAGAGGGGGAAGGTTGTGGAATGTGGAGTGGGAAACAATAAGAGCTGAGGCAGTTGATGATGAGAACGTGAAACATAATATGGTACACATAACTGGTACTATGCACAGGAACAGAACCAGGGGTCTCTCTATCTTTATGCGCCACCTTCCATACTAACTCAATGTTACTTCATTTCATATTTCTTACCTAAGTTTCTTTCATTATCCGAAGGTTTTTCAATATATATACTAATTAATTGCTTTTATACTCAATAGCCATCAAGGGATGTCCATCATTATTATCGTTGGCCATGCCCATGAATTATTGATGAGATTACAGTGACCATAAGAAGCCAAAAATTAGATAAAATCATCTTATATTATCACCGTGAATTGAGGTCAATCCATACTTAATTATACTTATGATTATAGCATTCAAGGTTCTGAAAATGACGTATGTTATTAACAAATGAAGTTAAGAGTTAAAAAAATTAGAATTGAATTCAAATTTAATGAAATAATATATTTTATATAATATATATTTTTTAAGAAATTCTTTTAAAAAAGGTTATTAATTTTTTAACTTATTTTTCATTAAAAACAAACTGATTGAATCGATTTCTTTTTCTAAATTAAACTAATTAATTTCTAAAAACTCTTGGTCTGATTCTCAAAACCATGGGTATCACCTTGTGAATTATGGTCATCAAATTGCATGAGGCATTTTTTTTGTTTGAAACTTAAAATTATATAAGGTCATTGTGATATATCCTAATGTGATGACTATACATTGGGGTAAATTTAGAGGTGAGTGATGATTGAGAGTTTTAATTCGGTTTTCTAATTATTTTCTTAATGCTTAAATAAATAAACATTTATATTTTTTGTTTTTTGAAAAAAAAATAACATAATACTTCTTTATATGAAAATTTAGAAGATAAGCTAGTACTCAATTATTATTTGTTTAGATAAATGAGTATTAAACACAGTTTGTGGTTAAGGTATAACAATTGAGAACCAAAAGTGAGCTAATAAATACACGAATAATGAAGTATTTTGCATGAACATTTTTATAATGAAAAGCAAAAGGAAATTGTTCTTGCAAGTTGTAACATGTATGTGAGAAAAAAAAAAATAGAGTAAATGCAAGAAGATTCACGTTGTAAAGGAACAGTGAAATTAGGTCATGAGATGCCTTTTTGTTTGGTTTGGGGCAAAGGGGTCCCCTGTTTGAAAATATTTCTTTGGGGTTCATCATGTCTTCCAACAACTTTTCTCTTTCGTATCTTAATTCATTCAAAGTTTGTGAGATACCAGGGTGGACAACATTCCCCCACTATGTCATAAAAACTCGTATTCATAGAAAATTAAATTTTATTTAGTTAATATTAATTAATTTTAAAATTTAAATTTATAATTTAAAATTTAAAATTTAAAACAAAAAAAAAGTTGATTCTCTACAGATTTTAGTATTATTTAGTATTATTAATAAATACTAAATAAGACATAATTGTTTTGACTAATATTTTTTAGATTTAGATCCTCTAAAGTTTGAATTTCACTTTAGAGATTAAAGTGTGATATCTCATTATTTATTTTATAGGTGGGATCAAGAATAAATATGAAAGAGAAACTATTTAAGAGTAGATCACACTTTATTCTCTAAAGTAAAATTCAAAATTTAGAAGATCAAAATCCGTAATTTTTTTAGTTGTTTTTTTTATTTTTCTAGTATTACTGTATTATTATATACATTTCATGTGGTGGCGCCTTTATTTTTCCTTGGGACCAACACAACATAGCATAGCATAGCCAATGGAATACTAGATACGTGATCATATACACAAGTTCACATTTCTATTCCTGAAACTAAGCCGAGATTGTTAAGTTTGTTCCATTTTTGTTTTTAGCCTCTCTAAGGCAATCGTTAGCCTTACACAATTTATGAAGAGCTGTGCTTGACATTTGTTGTGTCATAACGTACGTAATGAATTATGTACAATACAATAATCTTTATTACAAAAATCTTTATTACAAACTATACCTAATTACCTATTCATTTAAGGCATTGTCATCCATTTAAATACGTAGATTGATTATATAAGTTTCTTATACTATAGTTTATATTGCGTTATCATTTATTCCGTAAGTTATTATAGTCAATTCTTTGTATAACTATTTAAATAATTGTTTAGACACCTAAATTTAATTTAATTAGTGCATGAATTGAAGAAGGACGCAATGTTGCACTTACATGCATGATACTTTCAATTATTCGTACATGCATACTTTCAATTATCAGATAAAGAATAATTTTACTAAGATATGGAATTTGTCCTGTATTATAATTTCTAATCGTTAGTCACATTTATATAACAGAACCTATGTGTAATTTTCACATCAAGTTATCAACTAGCTAGTATATTTTATAGGATATTTCTTTATTATTCATTTATTCTAGCCAGAGAACCTTTAAGTTTTTTTCTATTGTTTAATTATTTAGGTACAAAATGGCATATTCTTGTAGCACAAATAATACTTGTCATAGAGCTTGGTACGTGGTGGCCAAAAAGTAAAAAAGAAAAAGAGAAATAAAGAACATTACCCCAAGATTGCACATTGCATGCCCACTGTTTTTTCAAGAGATAAAAAGTGAATGCGCATCTCTTTGATTCAAGTGCTCTATAAATACTATATAGTGTGACATAAAGAAACTTTCCAATGAAGACAATTTTAGTTTCATAAACTTGCTTCCATTAATCAAGGTGGGGTTAGTTGGTGAAAGCAAAATTGATAGTGATCTTATTAGTTAGAGGACATCAATTTGTAATTTGCATCAACGAAGAAAATGATAATTATAACATAAATATCGAATCAAATGAAAAAAAAATGGTCATAATTAATCTACGAATTGACCTTCTACCTCCTCTTCTTTACCTTTTTCCTTCATCACAGAAATTGTTACAACTACATACCACATGTATATACATACATCTATACGAAAAGAAAATTAAGTACCGAATTTGCCCTTCTATTTTCATTTCTGTTAGTTAATAGGATTTTGCGAAGAAAATACATCTGAATTAATTAGTTCAGATGTACATTATTCGCAAAATCCTAAAAGATAAAAACCGAAAACGAAAGTAAAAGAAAGCTTAAATTAAGAGGAAGAATTGTAGTTAATTGATTTAATAGAAAGGCACCGGAAGGCGCGGTGGTTTGGGCGGCGGGTGTTGGACGGTGACAAGGATGTTTTCCGGATGGGAAGGCTGGCAGGGACATGGCATGGCTATGAATTTGGGAAGCAGATCCCCCGGCATCAAGACCGGCAAGCTGTCCCCTTTGCTCTGCATAAATTGAAATAAATCAGTTAATAGTTAACAGAGAGGTGACAGAGATGGAGTTTTGGAATATGTATGTACCGTGCAGATGAGGTTGGGTTTAATGGGGGATAGGGAAGGATGAGAGGGGGAGGAAGAGGAGGAGGGTGTAGATTGAGATTGACGGAAGGAGCGGAGTTTGTCCCAATGGTAGCAACACGAGAAGATTCCGCTTAGGCTGAATATGATTATTAAGAGCAGTGCTGTCCCCAGCGGGAATCCCAGCGACGGTCGAGATGCATCTCCGCCGTGTACGTGTGGCGGCGCCGAGTAATTGTTACTCTCCATATACTCTCGTTTGTATTTGAACTCGTAGTGGCTCCAATTACACTCATGTATGGAAGTGACAAAGTGAATGCAGGGTGTTTTGTAGTTGGATGCGTTATATATATATAGCGTGTGGGAAATTAAATTGAACTTGAGATATTTTTATTGAGCAGTTATTCATGTATTGTAAATTCAATTTTTAAACCTACTATTCTTTGTGTGACTCTTTATCTAATATCTAATATGATTAAACAATAACTTAAATAAAATAAATAACGTGATTAGAGAGATTATTAATTAATTAATAATTAGGTGGGTTAAGTGTGAGTGTGTAAGGTACAACAAATAAAAGTGAGGCTTACGTGATGGGGCATGGTACGGGTACGGAAGGAAAGAAGGGGGGGTTAGGTTATGAGGTATGAGTCATGAGGATGAGGGTGCATGGGTCCCACACTAATACCTGGCTCTTATGAGAGCATGGCTATGGCCAATGCATCTCTTGGCAGCTATCAAAGGCTGCTGTGAACTCACCTCACATGCGCGCACCTTAATTTGCGTCTAGTACACAAATTAGTACATTATCGTCATCAACGGCTGCTGTGCTGAGCTGGACTCAACAAATTAAACAATTAATTTGCATGCTCCATTGATAATGTATTTAATTCCATCACAATTCTCTCCGATAGTTACGCCTTAATTAATCACTACAATGGTACACTTCATTATCTTGTTCTCCAATTCTTCGTAACAACAGCTACAGTTTCATTACGCCATTTCCAAACATGACCTTGTCCTTCTTAATTATTGCTTAAGGCTCGCCGGAATAGATTTAAATTATGTAAACTATTAAAAATATATTCGAATTATTTTAGTGTGCATAAATATATTTTTAAATAAGTTTTTAAATAATAAAAAAATATACAAAAATATTTCGTTGTGATAAGAGATATGTTACTAAAAAAATGTGGCGTGATTTATTTGTCAAAGTCTCACTTATTACATAAATTTTTTTTTTGTCATATCATTCTTTTTTACTAATATAGAACAT
>NC_029776.3:791976-817778 GCF_000817695.3 Arachis duranensis
AGAAAATCTTAAAATATAACTATTTATGTATTTTTTTTTATTAGTTTAAACTTTCAGATAAAATAATTTTATAATAGTAATCATAGTAGTTCAAACGATTTTTTAATTAGAAAAAAATATATTAAAAGATATTTTTTTTATTTGAATCAGAAAATAAAATAAAATAAAATATTTTAAACGTTTTGAGTATAAAATTAAGCTTTAATCAAAATATTATATATTAAAATAATATTGTATTATAAATAATCTTTCAACTTATATGACTAGAAAAATAAAAGCTTAATTAACAATAGTAATACTAATACTAAATAATAAGCACTGAAACACTAGTTTTTAGGAGTTAGGGCAGATAACATTATCAGTTAACAAACGATTTTTAGAGAGTTTATGATTTGTACACCATTCTAAACAGATTAATAATATATGTGAAGTAGGTAATGTCCAATTCTTATAAACTACGATTTTTATTTTAATATGGAAGAAAAGTTGGTGTGTTGCAGTGTTATAAAGAGCACAAAAATTTTATCTGCATGTGATTTTAAGGGAACACAATTCAGACAAAGGGAGTTGGATATAAGAATATAGAGGATCCGTTTTCTTTTATATCAACTCACATATTCAAAAAAAAATATTTTTTTATACTAATTCGAAAGGTCTATTTTCTTTGTATTAAAAAAAAACTAATCGAACGGTCCGATTAGTTAATTGTAAATTTTAAATTTTCTCTCTCTCACAACTCAGACTATCCGATTTGATAATCCAATTTTTTTTTTAACAAAATTCGAATGATCCAATTTCTTCTGTCTCATATTCATGTATAGCATCTTCATCCTCCATATCAATACATAACACAAACGCAAGACATATCTAAATTTTTTAGCCTACAAACTACATGTGATGCAATAGTATCTCTAAAATAATGTATAGTAGTATGTATGCATTTGTAATTAAAGAATGACAATAACGTTATTGTGATTAACAATAATAGTAAGAACTAAGAAACTAAAGAATTAAGCGACCGATCGAAGGGAACAACGAACATGAGTTATTATTGACAATATAGATAAGTTGATAGGTATGGACACTGTCCCTTTCCCATCACTGGATATGCCGTGTACAGTTCATATACTCCTAACTCCTCTAATGGCTGCTTCACCAACTTGCATTTATTTATTTATTTTTTATTTTTTTAAGAAAAAAGTTAGTGTAAAACGAATTCACAAAGAATGCACTTTAGCACGCTGAAAAATTAAAGAATTATTCTTATTTTTATAGTCATTTTTTAAAATAATGAATAATGCTATAATTAATTTATATTTAGATATTTTATTTGAAAAAGTGATTTTAACATAATCTATTATATTTAAAATCTATAAAAGAATTATTTTTAAGTAGTATAATTACAAAAAAATAGATGTCAAATAAATGTTTATGTTATTATTATTTAATATTTAATACTCGATATCAAATTGGTAAAATCAATTTAACTCAAAATATTTTTTTTTCTTATAATCATAATTTTCTGGATATTACTTTCGTGTATAAGCTATTTTCAACTTAAAATTATTAGTTTTTATTGTAATCTACTTTTACATTTTGGACTTAAACATGATTAATTTTTTATAATTTATTGTGGTTGATATATCATAACAAAAATTTCCTAACGTTCTCCTAAATAAAGCTAAATAATATTTATATAATAATTTAGAAAAATTTTAGGAGAATTTATAAAACGAAAAGTGAGACGATTCATTGTAGTTTGGAAAAAATATTGTTAGATACTAATTATTTATGTATTTTTATTTAATAAATTAAATTTTTGAGATGGATAATTTTATAATATAGTATCAAAATTTTTATAACCAAAAGATTTATAATTTGTTTTTTACTATTCTCAAAGAAAATATATAATATATGTAGAAGACAAAAAAACTTCTATACATAATTCATATTTTAAACTAAAAAACAGTTATTTTTATTTAAAACATATTAAACATATAGTTATTTATATAATTTTTTAGAGTAAATGTCCTTTTCTGTCTTTAACCCCCTAATAAATATAAAAACCCAAATTGGTCCCTATCTTTTTGAATATATGTACGTTTCAGTTTTTGAAACTGGTTTCAAACATGTCACTTGTTGATGTGTCAGTAATTTGTCCCTACAATAATGAAAAAGATGGCCAAACAAGTGACTAACACGTCAGCAAGTGACCTGTTTAGAACCGATTGCAGGAACTAAAACGTACATATATCAAAATAGATAGGACTAATTTGAATCTTTATATTTATTAAGAGGTGTAAAATCCATCAAGCAAATAGTTAGAAACCGAAAAAGATATTTACTCTAAAAAATTATATAACCAAAACATTCTTGGAAGACGATGATATTATCAACATGAAGCTAAATCGGGGGAAATTAAAGTTTGTAGTGTTTAAGCCTATAGTCTGCATGGTACATAAGATGAAGATGATGGAAGCAAGCTAGGCAATGCGTAATATCTATGTTTTGAGATATTTATTTTCGCCTAAGCTATTGAGTAGTGCTGGAATTAAGTCCTATCAACAATGCAACTTGAGTATTAGCTGGAGCTAGTGGAGGCTAGCTTGCATTATATTGCTTCCCAAATACAAGTAGCACCATAATATCTAACGTTATTTGGATATCTAAAATTACATGTTTTTCTAAAAAATTAGACTTGATTCTGTTCATTTTTTTTTCTTTTTCTTTGAAATATTCAGTCACAAAAAAAAAAAGATTACTGTAAAAATAATTTTCATAACTATGTATATATAGTAGTAGGACTTTATTATATATGGGTCATCTATCTTATCCTTTGTGACTCATTACAATACAAGAAAAAATGAATTTTCACTATTATTATTCCATTTCACTGATATTATTGTCATTCATAGTTGGATTCTGGGACCATAGAGGTGAAGCAAAAGGGGACATTTTATGCTGGATGTAGCACTTTCTGAAGTCATAGCTATGAAACTTTGAAAAAGAGCATCTATCTGTTTGGTAAAAGTCTTTGTAAAGAGCATCCATCTATGATGATATCTCTTAATGAGTTAATTGGGACCATTAGCAGTGGTGTGATACTGATACTGATGATACTGAGATACCCATTATTATCTAATCCATTCCATGGAATTGATACTTACTAGATAATAAACTGTCACTACATTCCATTAAATCAAATATCCAATGTACGTTTTATGCCATAAAACGTGTGCATTAAATTATACCTGCAAGTTGTTCTTCAATGTTTATTAGGTTATTGCATTCCCATTGACTTTCTTAATTTGTACACACTTTTTTGTGCGCAACAAATTTGTAGATAGGGCTGTCCGCAGATCGGATCAGATCGGATATGGCAAAAAATTCGATCTGATCCACACAATTTTCATCGGAGCGGATCGGATATGATATCCGCACTTTTTAGTGTCGGATCCGATCCGATCTACAAATGTGCTAATCGGATATCGGATATCGGATATATTCGCATAATTAAACATTCTCTTTTTAATCATATTTTTATATAAAAAAATTCAATAAAAATATTTCTTTCATACTTTTAAATTTATTTATTTCTAAAATATTTTTAACCAAACTATTTGTAAATAACAAAAATAAAATAATACAATATATGAATAATAATTACTAACTAAAACATACAAACAAGTAAATATAATACCATATATATATATATATATATTTAATTATTATTGTGCATATCTACGGATCTGCGGATTGGATACGTGGATGTAGAGCAAATATCCGCGATCCGATTCGCAAAAGGTGCAGATCCGATCCGATCAATTTACATATCGAATCATATCCGTAATTTTTTGATCGGATACAGATATTTATTGCGGATCTGCGGATGCGATCCGATCCATGAACCCCCTATTTGTACACTCTAACACAGTAGAACTGTAGATGGCAATTTCAAAAATTAAGATGTTTTTTAAAAATAATTTAAAAATCTAATATGAATTCATATATTTATAGATATACAAATTTATTATTGTATTTACGATCTACTTAAATTTTAAAATTTTTTTAGACCAATCCAAAGCCATTCGGACCCAATGTTGTGGGCTTTCATTTTGGTGTTATTCACCTTGTGAGCTTCGGGATTTTGAATTTCAGGGCCCATGGCCCAAGGTTAGAGAAACAGAAAAAGATTTTCATGAAATATATAAATATCTTGACCAAATTAAATTGATTTAGTAGTTATTTTATTAGTTTACTTAACAAATATTTGAGATTTAAATGCAATGATGGAGGAATTTAATTTTTATAAAAATACTTTGGCAAATTTCTTTTTTTTTTTTAATCTCCGAATTTGTTTTCAACAAAATACTACTCCACCATAATAGTGAAAATCACCATGAAGCACCATAATGTGCAAATTAGGTGTTAGTAGTTTACATAAAAATAAAAAATTAGGAAAAAAGACGAATTATATTTATTTTGGAACTGAAGTAATAATAATAAGTAGCAAGATGCTGAGAAAGTAACAGGAAGAAGAAGAAGCGTAAGGTGAAAAAACTAAAAGGGTGAGGCAAATGAAGATGTTGTGGTTGAAGTAGTTGAATAGTAAAAAGTAAAAGTCACATGCATTGACCTAACTAGAAGCAAGTAACATGAATGATCAGAGTGTTTTCACGCTCAATGAAGTTACAGTGCCTAGATAGCTAGTTAGAGGGTGGGGAAACATCTAAGTATCAAAGACAACAGTTACAAAACACTACGCACTCTACGCTGGACACTGTTCTTTTCTACTCTATTCAACAGAATTGCAACCACACACGAACGCACACGCACGGTCACCGTCGCCAATTGAATCCTTCACACGTGACCCTAACTTTTGGGCTTTCTCTGTGGGCCCCAACCCCCTTGTTTCTTTCGCTCTTTTTTACCCTTTTACCCTTCTTCTGTCTCCCCCTTTCCCTTCCCCTCACGAGCAACTCACGTGCACTCCACCTTACCTGCACCTTCTCCTTGTCCTTATGATCATTATTCAGAGAATTTATTTCTAAATTTTTAATATTTTTTGGTGACTGGCTGTTTTTTCATTTATTTTCCTGAGAATGCATGTGTATTATTAGAACTAAAATGATTAGATTGAATAAATTAATAGATATTGGAGTTTTCTTTTCTACCATTTGGTTCACTAATCTAATAACGCGACCATAACCTAATCATGACCTTATCCCTTGTCAACTTCATGATTGCACTCCCACCATTTTCTATCTCAACTTATCAGCAACACTAATTTCGTTAATTTAATCAATTACAAAAAAACAAATTGCAGCAAGTTGCTTTACTAATAATCAGTTTTGTGAGGGAGAAAAATGTTCAATTCAGCAAAATTAAAACTAGAATTGACTGATATATGTTTCGTCCATTATAACTCGGTTCAATTATTTTTATAAATCAGTTTATTTTGTCACGTTTGGATAACACTAAAAAAACGAGTTATATATATATTATCGACAAAATTACTCAGAAAATATCGGAACATTTGAAAAATTTTCCAACATATATATTGTAACTTTTTTATCTTTGGATTTTTCTTTTCGGGAGCATAAAATAATACGTCGTTATCTTCTTTCTTTTTTATTTTTTTAAAACATATTCCAATACTAAATATAGGAAGATCTATCCAGTTATTCTATATCAATAGATAAATAAACCTTGATAGCATAGACCAATTTAAGAGGGCAAGTAGGTGCTATGATTTTCTCCCCCCTTTCCCTCCAGAAAATTTAGGAAGTCTCTCATATAATATAGGATTTGTAGATTTTAATAAAATTCTTTTCAATCCAATAAATAATTAGTGGTCTGACATTTTCACTCTCTAAGCATGAGTTCAAATCATAAATGATAAAACATAAAAATATATGACTAACTAATAATAATAGCAGCTTTAATTTTTCCATTTGCTATTCATGCTAGTTCCTCGTGTACATTATTTTCACAAAGTATACTTTATTTTTAGTTTATTATGTTAAATATGCAACATTAATAAAAAGAAAAATATGAGGTAGACTATTAGCGGTAGCAATAGAGTGGGTAGGAGCTGATTTTTTTTTTAAATCTTATAACAGTTCCGTTCTATAATAATCCGCATAAAATTTATCTCGTTTTTATTTATATGAATAATAAAAAATTTAATTTTAATAATTTTTAAGAGTATCTGCTCTTATGAATTATTTTATATATATTATATGTGATGGAAACTCAGGTGCAGTTGACTTTATGTGAAGTTGATAGTTGAGAGTCGTAAAATGAAAATTTAGTCAAATTATCTAACGGCTCTATCCTATTACCTTTACGTAAAATCGACTGCACCTGAATTTCCACCATTATATATATACCGGAAGAAATAGATATTACTTAAATCTACCTAAGATGCTGTCCCACTAAAATTCGTTTCGTACTTACTCGCTCCGAATGAATAAGGATAAAATAAATATCGACCTATTTGAATAGTGTTGTTATCCCTATAAATAATTGAGGTTGATTAATTAGCAGCTAATTAAGCTAATAAGTAATAAGTAGAGTGTATGAAAAGTGACGCAGGGGTGATGGTATGAGAATTATTAAGGAGAAGGTTGATAAGAAAAGGGTGAGTGAGAAGAAAGAGATGGTCATAGACTAGTCTAGTCTGGTAGGAGGATTAGGTATGATCCACTAACAACAAACAACAATTGATGAGCCTTTGATGCTATAGAATGGATGGAGTAGAGCCTAGGGAGGAAAAACAATAAGTAATTAGGAATGAAAACTTCATTTCACATATGAAAGAGAAAGAGAAATACTAACTTTTTCCCTAAAATTCAACACCGTACGGATAGAATATAACACGGCTTAATGATATATCAAGTAAATATACAATTTAGAATTATTCAAAATTTTATTTTCATATATTTTTTTTATTTTTTATTAAAAGTTTTGGTTAAATTTGGGAGAATAAATTATTTGAAAAATTGCAATTTAACATGTAATTAATCAAGTTAGATTAAACTAGTAAAATTGTTAATGAAATGCTTTAAATTAAATGTTGGTTGGTTAATTAGAAGAACATTATAATTTTTTCATAGGTACCTGTTTTTTCAGGTAAAATCTTTTCAAATAGTACGTGTTTCGAAAATTTTAATTTACTACTTTACTCTATTTAAAATAAGTAAATAACTATCGTTTATAATATTTTATTTTTTATATAAATGTGAATAAGTGTATATAATCATTGTTATTAATTATTCTCTTAAACTTATTCTTTTTTATTTGATAGTAAATTAAAGCTAAGTTATTAGTAAAAGAAATTTAGTTAGATTATTGCCAAATTATTTTGGATAGAAGAGATTAGAGATCTACAATTAAAATACGAGTTCTGCTAATGAGCTAATGATTTATTTATACAATATATACAATGAGCTATATAAGTTACAAAATGAACATCACCAGTAATATTCAGAATAGCCACCCATATACTATGAATAATAAACATCTCATGTCGTAATACCATTCATCCCAAAAGATTAAGCTGATTTTGTGATTCACCAAGCCTTTCAGATCTAAAGTTCTAATACCATGTCATGATACCACTCATCCCAGAGATTTACGCCAGTAAAAAATATAACACTAATGATTATATCTCTAATACTCTCTAAACCTCTATTATACGTATTGTACAAATATTTTATTGACTTTCCGTATTTTCCCTTAAAATATTCACCATCAAAATTGAAATGATAATTAATTAGTAACTCGGTGGAAGTTTACTTTTGCTTAAAGAGTTATGGTAAAAGAAAAAATAGAAGAGTACTAAAGATAATTAAGTAGTGTTGCATTTTGAAGAGATTTCGTTAGAATATTTATAGAAGTAATGATGAAATGAATGAAAGTGGATGAGGTTTATAGTGTCATGGTCAGCACCCGGCAAAGCCACTTATAATGCCGCTTTCTTGTCTCCTAACCCCTCCATTCCCTGTTTCCTTCTGTCCCCTTCCTACTCTTCTTTTCTTTTTCTGCCCTTTGTTTTCACCCACTTAATTAATTCTCTTCCTTTCCTTTTTCCTCCATTAACCTATTTTTAATCACCTTTGACTCCTTCTAATCATGACCTGCTTGAAAACTAAATTCAATACAAACTGCGGTCGGTTTTGCAGGATGGTATTATTTAGGCCTTGTAATTATCCCTTTTTTTATTTTCTTGCTTCCACTTATTGTGCCGTGAAGGTTAATGATGCTATATGCTTTGTTGCTTACTCTACTTAATCTATTATTATTATTATTATTATTATTATTATTATTATTATTATTATTATTATTATTATTACTACAATAATATAGACTATTTTTCAAGGTTATTATGTGTAAAAAAAATTAAAATTCGTCATAAAAATAAATTTTGACACTATTTTAACTGTGAAAATATGTTAATAAAAGTTTTGTCAAAAATAATATTTTTGACATATAAGTAATTGTAAAAAAAGTTTAAATCTTATTTTGATAAATATTGGCCATCAAAAATAATTTGTTAGAAAAATTTGAGAATATATTTTTTGTGATACTTATTAATCGTCAAAAATACTATTTATTTTGACACTTATTGACCATAAAAAATTCTCAACAAAATTTTTTAACAAAGAATGGGATGAGATCTTGAAATTGAAGAATAAACTGAGATTTTGAAGATGAATAATGAGTAATATGATCCTAAATTGAGAGTAGTGTGATGCCAAAATTGACGGAGCTCAACGAAGAAAAAGAATAATGGAATAAGTTGAAAATAAATAAGTGTCAAAATTGAGGAGTAATTTTCTACAATCAAATTATTCATCAAAAAATATAAAAAATTTAACATTTGTGATATTTGTCAAAAATATATATTAATTTTTACATATATTTCAACACATTTAAAATTCAATAAAAAAAACTTTATTTTTTAAAAAATTATTTTTTTATCCTCTTAATTAATTGCCTTACATTTTTATACATTGAAAAATCCATATTTAACTACTTAATGTATACAAAAATGAAAATGATCATTGATTAATATATAAGATGCAAAGTTAAGATTCAGAATCTTTTAAGTTTAACAGATGACAAAGATAGAATAAGTCTTTTGTAATATAACTAAGTCTACTGAAGTCTGTTGATGTTTTATTATGCTTTATAGTTATATTGAGTCTTTTTGTTAGTGAATTATAAGAATTTCAGTTCTTGGTTGTATTTGGTTATGAGACGTTTGTTTTATGTTGTTTGTGGTGTTTTGTTAGCCTTATATTTTGTGAGTTTATGTTCTAATTGTTCTTCTTGTATGAGTTTTTGTTTTATTATTTTGATTCAATCCTTCCGAATTAAATATTACATATATCTCCAAATTTAACCAATAATTTATGGATTTTTATCTCAAAAAATTGACTAGAACAGTAAAATAAAATTTATAAACTTTTGTTTGTTGTCTATTATAAAAGAGTTGTACTTCACCCCATTTTAAACAATAGAATTCGAAATTTTATAAAATAATTTTTTTACTCGTTTCACGTCATGCAATCCCAATTTTCAAATTATAATATGAATATCTTACAACTCAATAAAAGTCGTAGAATATTTTATAAAGATACTCAATGGATATTTATTAGTAAATTTTATTCTCTTTTGTATTTTTGTTAATCGTCTTTTTGTAGTATACAAAAATTAAAAAATTATCTTTCACTAACCATTATGAGTGCCAGTGTGCCACTTTGATGAATATTTAAAATTTTGTTTGTATTTATATATATCATATTCATTCCTAAATCGAATTAATTGAATTCAATTTATAACATTGATTTAGCATGTAAGTAAATAGAATCAATTAAATTCAATTTACTTAAAATACTACAAACTATTACTAAATCAAAATAAACTGTTTCAAATTACCTAAAACAACTCTCCTCTTTAATAAATCGAATTTTACTATAACCAAATCGAATACATAGTTTCATTCTCTACATGTAAGTTTTTACGTTCTAGAAGGGCATTTGATTTGTTTATGTGAATTAAATGTATCTAAATTTATTTTAGTGTATAAAAAAAATAAACTTCAATTAGTTTAAAACAAAGAATATAAAATAGTATTGATCTCTCTTATATCTTAATGACATATATTAAAATTATAAATTAAAAATTTGTATTAAAATTACAAAAAAAATTAAACTTTTATACATTTATTTTATATTTATTAAAAAAATTAAATTTTTTTATTAATAATAAACTCATTATACGTTCCAAGAAGACTAGAAACACATCTTAACAAAACCGAATAAAATATGGAAGATATAATTTGAGGGGAAGGTGTGAATAGGATCGGGGGTCTCCTGTGATATGCAGTAGTAATGATGGCATTCAAATATGTCAGTAAACTGTCTGATATCTGCTCTAACTGCTTCCCTTGCCAGCCAGCCAGCCATTGCTGCTGCCTTTGCTCCATGTTCATGCTCATGCTCCTCCCCACCACCCACCAGGCCCCTCCCTCTTCTTGCTGTGCACACATTGTCATTCTTGTTACTACTTACTACTCTCGTGTCTTTCATCATCACCATCATATCCTTTATCAGAACAAACAAAGATATCCCACCTGCACTGCTACCTCATTAATATTTTATGCTATCTATATCTATTATCAGTTTGCTACCAAATCATATTTTTAACCCTTTCTTTCTTCTTTTTCCCCAAACCTACTAATTCCGCTTTCTATTGTCCTCCCTAATTAATGATCCATGCAAAATAATTATTACTACATGCTTCCTTTAAAAACTGGTAGTTGTAATTAATGATATTACTTAAGGAGAAGTACGATTTTGGATCTTGGAAAGAAAAAAAAAATCACTCTAAATCGGTAAAGCTAAGTTTGATCATTCTAATTAATCTCAACTTAGATTAAGATATTTTAATCTAATTGTGTATTATTTTCATCTTTTATTCCTTTATGCTGGAAAATTAGGCCAATTTTTTGTTATATGAAAAAAATATTAGTGTTTTTGTTAGAAAGGAAAGTATTTGATGTAATTTCAGATGAGTGGATTTTTTAGGTAAGAAGTCAATACGTAGGGACGTGTTGGACACGTGTCAATATTCTGACCAATATGCAGGGCGTGTTGAATACGTGGCAATATTTTAGCCAACATGTAAGAGATGTGTTGCAATATGTGGGAATGTGTTGAATAATTTATACAATAATATATTTCAAATATTAATATTCAACCAAAACACTATCTTTTTTTCATATTAAAAATAATTTAAAAAAAAATAATTTTAAATTTTTTGCTGTGTGATTTACACCCTCAAACAAAATAAAATTTACATTGAAAAAAGAAGAAGTCTACTTTGATGCTACCTCAATTATCATTCAATAAGGTAGTGTTTGATAGATAGACAGAAACAAAAAGACTGAAACTAAGAGATAGAGATTAAAATAAATTTTAGTATTTTATTTGGTGTAAAGTGGGAGATAGAAGTTGAAATAAGAATGAAACTTTATTTTAATTTGTATAAAAATTAAAATTGGAATTAATTAATTAAAATGATGATATTTTAGGTATAAAATGTTATTAAAATTTTAGTCTCCATCTTTAAAAATTTCAGTCCTCTGTGTCCCTACATTTTAGAGGTACTGAAATACTAAAATTTCGAGAATAGAGATAGAAAGTTTAGTACTAGTCTTTGAACCAACAAACATGATACTGAATCTCAGTCTCCTAGTCTCTATCTCAATAACTCTAAACAAAGGCTACTTAACATACAATCTCGCTAAATAACTAATAAAAATTTAGTAAATAATAAATTAATAAATATTTTAAAATTATATTCTATATTAATTAATTATTATTAATTAATAATTATTAAAATTTTATTTTAAAAAAATATAAAATTAAAAAGTATTAATTATTTAAAATTAACTATTTAAGAATTATTTATCTGTATTCTTTTAATAACATATGATTCCACTCTCTCTTCTAGTCTATATTTTTTCCAATATTAAAATTTGGTGTGCGAAAAATGTACTTGTTATGACAGAAAAATAACATTAAATAATCCATTTCAAAAATAAAAATTCTAATAATGCATTCTTAGATACATATAAATGAATTAAAGGATAAGTTCAACCATATTTTTTTAAATTTAAATAAAAAATCTATGATAAATGTCCACTGACACTTGACTAAAAATAAAGTTGGAATTTACTCTAGTCAAAACCTGGTCAGTAATGTATGGTTAAGCATTAGCTAACACTTAACAGAAGCAAAGTAAGGGGCAAATGGGACATTTCGGAGTTGCATTTCCGTTCCAAACCCTTTTATACTAAAAAAAATTACACATGAATTTTGACTAAAATAAAAGGAAAAGAGAGCATGAGAATCATAATTCATAGCACCTGTTTTCAGCGACAAGATATTTAATTTCCTGTCCCCCGCAATGTCAAGAAACCAACGGTCTCGATCTCTCCGTGATACACGATCAGAGCCGTCCAACGCCATTCCACATTACTCAATAAATCACCCACATCGCCTTTTGCGACTTTATCATATTCCGGTTTTGCCCCTACACCCTCCCCCCTCGCGTTTCGTTGCTGTTATGGTTTTTATGTCTTAACGGCACCTCCTTTATTCTTTTCATTCATTCCCGTTTTCAACACAGTTTCTCTCATCTTGTTGCTTTCTTCTTAATGGAAGGACCTTAAACCTCTCTCTCTCTCTCTCTCTCTCTTCTTCGCACTGTGTTTGTTACTTCTCTCTGCATTTCGCCGAAAAGTTGCATTGTACAAGAACTGGTTTCCTTCGGCGTTTGATCTGCAACCAAACCTTGTTTCGTTTCGTTAGGTGCGCGCTTCAAATCTTCCCTTTCCTACTCTAACAGCTCCATTGTGTGTCTGTGTGTGTTTTTTGAGGAAAAAAAAAGAAATCGGTGTTTCTATTCAGCTGTTTTTCCTGAGCTAACACTAGGGCCTTGTTTTTGGGTGATGATTCGGTGTGGGCGCGGATCTATTGAGCTGACGCTGCGCCTGCTGTTCTTTCTATTTTGTTTTGGGGAGAATAATAGAAGGGGGAAAATGTTTGGTAGTGTTTTAGTTTCGCTTGAAAAATCAGCATATTTGTTTAAAACTGTCATGGATATTTTGATTATTAGCCATTTTGGAATGTGAAATAAGCTTAATTTAAGCATGCTAGTCAAATGTTTTGTTTCTGGAAGCGATTTACTTTACTTTTAGGGTGCTCTGCAGCATTGTCTTATGGTTAATTGATGTTTAAATTGCTTACTAATCGTGTGATTATTGTGATATTGTTTAATAGGGCGTGTTTTTTTTTTTTTGGTTGATTTTGTTAATAGCATATAAGGTTTCTATTTCTGGCAATATGTGAATTGATTTTGTGGCTTTACATTTTCTGTCTATATCTGTTTGTGTGGCAGCTTGATTGTGTCTCTGGACTCTGATGTCTCCGCGGGCGCTGGCTCTGGTTTCAGAGGACGAAGGACAGAGCAAAGTCTCGACGGTAGCTTCTGCATCTTCACAATCCCTGGACTGTTTCTCCCAAAGTGGGGGTAGAGGATTGAAAGAGCGAAATTACCTTGGGTTGTCTGATTGCTCATCAGTGGACAGCTCCAATTCTGCTGTCCCAAGCTTGTCTGATGAGAAGAAGGGCAACCTGAATTTGAAGGCTACTGAATTGAGGCTGGGACTCCCTGGATCCCAGTCGCCTGAACGGCATCCGGATGTAGATGTGTTCTCTTTGAGCTCATCGAAGCCCGATGAGAAGCCGTTGTTCCCTTTGCTTCCAATGAAAGATGGTATCTGCTCGTCGTCCCAGAAGAATGTTGCTGTGTTGGGAAACAAAAGGGGTTTTGCTGATACCATAGATGGATTTTCTCAGGTGAGAAATTCTCCTGGTAAAAGAGTATTTACTGCTGATTATGAATCTGACTCATCACTACATATTTGATGCAGGGGAAGTTTGCTGGTAATACAGCAATAAGTGCAATGTTATCACCTAGATCTTCTGGTCTACAGCCTACTGCGACGAAGGAAATGCCAAAGGTGTTACAAGAACAGCCATGTGCAGCTAATGGAACTGGTCTAAATAGCCATACGGGTCCTTCTGCCAGTGCCAGTGCCCCAGCTTCTAAGTAAGTAAAGCCTGCTGGATCATGGATATACAATTTGTGAAGAAACATGAAGTTGGATGAAGGCCTTAACAATTGATTTTTCATGTGTTTCTTGTTTATCTAATGTGGTAAGGTCTCATGTTTTGCAGGGCGCAGGTCGTTGGTTGGCCTCCTATAAGATCATTTAGGAGAAATTCAATGGCAACCGCATCAAAGAACAATGATGAAGTGGATGGAAAACCTGGTTTGGCCGCACTCTTTGTGAAGGTCAGCATGGATGGTGCTCCCTATCTCAGGAAGGTGGATCTCAGAAGTTATGCATCCTATCAGGAACTATCTTCTGCCCTTGAGAAGATGTTCACTTGTTTTACCCTAGGTATGCTGTAGCAATTCAGGTTTATTTTATCTTAAAATTGCTTTCTATCATGTAATTTATTTTCAATTTTTTGCTGTTACTGTGTATTTTTACCTAAAATATAGCCTTTGGTACTTGTGTACAATATCAGGTCAGTGTGGCTCCCATGGATCTCCAGGAAGAGAAATGTTGAGTGAAAGCAAGCTGAGGGACCTTCTGCATGGTTCAGAGTATGTCCTCACTTACGAGGATAAAGATGGGGATTGGATGCTTGTAGGGGACGTACCTTGGGAGTAAGTCATATTTGAACTCTATATGCTTTGTCTATTTTTTTATATTTTCATTTTTATTTTTCAGACAATAGAGCAAGTGTACTGTAGTGCAAATGTATACTCTAGAAAGTCCTAATCATTATTAATCAGTGCGAATAGTTAATCAATTTCCAACTGCAAAATATTTGTCAATCCTCTTAGATTCTTAGTTACTAGTTTTAGCCTTTTAGGTACTTAAAACATAAGATTAAGTAGGCAATATATATGATTGCAACTTACCCCAAAAAGTAACCAGGAAATTGTCCTTCACTAAAACAGAAGTTTAATCTGCACTGGTTGTTTAGCATGCTACTCTGCATACAGTAGTTCTTTCATAATCAAACATAAGAATATTTGTGCTAGATCGACCGGTTTTAATGTATTTTTATTATCAGCTATTAACTTTTTAATGTAGCAATTTGGTTTCCTTCTCTTCTGGTGGTTTAGCACTAGATTTTTGGTTAAAAGTGTTTGTGTGTGGTAGATACTTATTTAACTGTATCACATCACACTAAATATCTTGACCATGCCTACAAATTACAATTTGACTGTTGAAATGGTTGTTATGCGGGCGTTAAGTATTTCTGCAAATTAACTTGTCCATTCTTTTCAATACTGAATACCGAGAAAATGGACTATAGATTCATTGATTGATTGAGATTTTCGCTTTGCTCTTCTTTGCATCTTCACTAGTTTTAACTGCAAATTTACTTGTAGGATGTTCATAGACACTTGCAAAAGGCTGAAAATCATGAAGGGTTCTGATGCAATTGGTTTAGGTATGTATTGATTGTATTCTGTGATGATTTATTTCGAAGCAATTTTAGTAGGGAAGAAACCTTGACTCTAAGTACCTCTATATTTGGACAGCTGCTTAAGTAGTCTTTCTGTTCTTTGCAGCTCCCAGGGCCATGGAGAAGTCCAAGAGCAGGTGTTAGATGCTGTATCCAGATGTTTGGAAGTGATGACTGCCGTTTTTTGTGAATTAAAGATGTTTAGTTCTGGATTACCTATGTTTCTAAGTCCATTAAGAGTTTGTGTTTATCTGTTTGTTATATTTGTTATCTTATGAGGCTACCTTGGTAGATTTAGTGTTTGTGGAATCTGTAATCATTATAGGAACCTGTCTTGGATGAATCGAATGCCTTTTACAACTTAATTTACTCATCCCAATCTATCATTGACTAATCTTTTTCTTGTCCATTATTCTTTCAAAGGATAGATAGCATGTACTACATGAGTTTTTTAAACGAACTAATACATTCATACCAAAAGCAAAAAAGTAACCCAACTAATGCACATTTAATTGTACAATCTGAAAAAAAAAAGGCGCACCTAAACATTTCTATACAATGTTTGTACTTTGTACAATATAAAATGGTTTTCGATTTAAATACCAACTTTCTTATTGGAAGATTAAATTGTTGATATCAAGCTATGTAAATATGGTCTGGCATCCTAAGGTTTAGCAAATTTTTTTTAAAAAGGGTTTCTTATGTTCACATTCGTGTCTAGGCAACAACTAACGAACACAAATTTTTAATATTGGGTCAATGAGTTGCCCAACTGCTATTTTTGTTTTTGGGCCGGCATGGCCATGTATCTTTTTGAAGTCCATATCATAATAGCTGATTAATTATATATTGAATAACCCCGTCCAAACAAAAATAAAATTATATATTGAATATCCTGCTTGGTAGGAAATATGACTACATAGCTTATTCAGCTTTTATATTGTAATTAGTTCACTTTTATTTCGAACTATGATCCTAGTAAAGTAGTAATGGAGGCAATAGTCTTAGATTTGATGCACTCTTCTCTCTTAGCAATCTTTAATGCATCTTATTGTAATCGTACATGTATATAAACCTGCTTGTTACCTGTTTTTCTTTTTTACAAACAATGAAAGCATAAATTCAGACTCCAAAAAGAAGGGAAAAAAAACTGATTAATTGTTTCATTGCACTTCACTTATCTCATCAGTGTTGTTAAGTTTAATTAAACTTTATGGTTGTCATAACATACTTTATGAATTTTGTTAGTTTAAGCATTATGATGATGGGTTTTAATTATTCTCCCAGGTTAGTGCATGATTAATTATGAAGCAAGATAATTAAATATACACAAAAGACATTAATGGGGGTTTGTCATTTGCTCTAGATTCTATGTATTATACTAACGTTAATGTGAATTTAATCATGTTATGTTGAATGGCAACATGATGGCGTACCCATTGAAGGAAACAAGCTTTATATCAAGATAGCTTTTGGCATTAGTGCATCTAGCTTTTTAAGATACAGAATCATGAGGGAAGTTTGTGTTCAACTGGCACCGATCTAGTTCCATTTTCATGTTTCTTTTTTAGTCTATTTTCCAAGAACTTCAGCAATGGATTACAGGTTTCTCCAAAGTAAAAATGACCTCACTTTGTGTATTGTTTAGTCGAATGCATTTATTGTAAGATTAACTAATAAGCTTAGGTTAATGTTGTCTCCATATTACTTTTTATGTATATTTATATATAAGGCTCAACCTTATTAATTAGGAGAGACAATCAAAGTTCTTTAAGGTTTCATCTGGAAGGGGGACAGAAGATGAGAGACTGAGACCGAAAAACGAAAATTAAGAGATAAAAACTAAATTAAATTTTTGTATTATATATTTGATATAAAATATATTAAACTAAATTATTTTTATATTATGTTTGATTTAAGATAAATATAAAAATTGGGATAAATTTAGAATTTAAATAGTTAAAAAAAAATACTTTTGAGAAGTAAATATTAAAATTTTAGTTTTCATCTTTAAAAATTTTAGTACTTTATATTTTTAGTTTCTGGAGATACTGAAGGTAATGAAATTTTGAATATCAAGACTGAAATATTCACTTTTATTTTTGAGTCTCAATCCCTTCATCTCAGTCTAAATATCTAAAAACAAACACTACATAATAAGTATGATTAATGATAATCGGATTCCTTATAATACGAACATTAATTACTACACAGCATTATTGGTTGAACCCACACAACGTTAAAATTCTTGCTTGTTATATATAGAAGTTTCAAGAGAATTATCACAGGCAAAGGTTTGTGTCTTTGATTTAAACTGAATGGCCTCTTTTCACCTCTTGTCATATTAACAATCCAAAAACATAATCTTGAAAAAGCTAAATAATAGGAGATATAATCTTAGTAGAAAAGCAAAAGTGTTTTTTCTTAGGACTAATTAATAATTGTAGTTGTAATCATTACCTAATTAATTAGTGGAGGAAAGCTGTACTAGTGAGATTGGAAGTATCAATTATTGATTCATTGAAGTTTAGTGTCACTTGTTGCTTCTTTGAATATTCTTGGCTTCTTCCCAGTATGTGATATAAAGTTCAAATTTTATTTCTTCTTGTTATTCTTTAACCCCATTTTTAATAATGTAGCTCTAGTATGTGCACCACCACCACCTGGTGAAAAATATGAATAAAGAAAGGGAAAAAAAAAAGAGTAGGCATCTTAATTCTTTATGCACATCATGGTGTCCAAACCTAGATAGAATTACCCAGCTTTATTGACATTGTTTGTAATAATAATATAAGAATATAGGTTTGGATCCAACCATTTTTCGAACTTGCATTAACATGAAATGCTTGTATATCAAATTGTCATTATTTTTAATCTTTTGGAAACATTAATGATTAACTAAACATATATCTAAGAACATTCACTCATTAGCATTATCAAATTAAAGCTAACCTGTTGTCTCTCTAGGTCTATCTGAATTATACCTAACATGAGTCATTAGAGCTAGAGTGTGAGCAATGGTCACATTCTCATCACCATATCCATGAAGAAAATTAGAAGGACATCTATCACTTTCACATATATCTTTTGTTTGAGGAGTCAAAGCTGTGCATGGGTGATGAATGAAGAGGATCTATCTACATTGAAAATGAAATTTTAGTAAAATGAACACTTTATTATTTAAATATGAGTCATTTATAATAAATATTTGAGTAATAAAATATTTTTTTATCAAAATTTTTTTTAGTATTTTTAATTTTTTTACTAAATATTAAAAATTAGACTAACTTTATCTTAACTCAAAATATTGAGTAAATTTAAGTGCCGACATAATTATATTGGAATGAATCCAAAATCGTTACATATGAAAGACTAAAATAAAAATTTTATTAAATAAAATAAGATAAAAATTCAGGTGCAGTTAATTTCACATGAAGTTGATAATTAAAAATCGTTAAATGAAAATTTAGTCAAATCAGTTAAATCATTTAACGACCATCAATTATCAACTTTATATGACTCATCGGACGACTACCAAATTATTTTCTGGTGGAATTCAAGTACAGTCGATTTCACATGAAGTTGATAATTAAGAATCGTTAAATAAAAATTTAGTCAAATCAATTAAATCATTTAACGACCATCAATTATCAACTTTATATGAAATCGACTGTACTTAAATTCCACCAGAAAATAATTTGGTAGTCGTCCGATGAGTCAAGAAATTGAGAGTGAAATAAAAATGAAAGGCAGAGACAGATATCCATTGCATTGATGCATGAATTATTATATATATTATCCTAGAGGCTTCGAAAAATAATAATCATTTATGTATATTCTCCATACAGGAACCGGAAAATAAGCTTATTAGGCAACAATCAAATCTATTTCTTTCTAAAAATTGCTTTCCGTGTTGTACAATAATTCCCATACGTGTTTGTTCTTCATCCATTCCATATGGAATGTCTTATGTTACGTGTCAATGTCGTTCTGATCATAATCACAAAGTTAAGGTCCCATACAGTTGTTTTGAAAACTATCTGACATCATCAACATTCTCTACATTCATTGCTTTTGCTGCGTCAACCATTATATATTTGCATCAATGTAATTGACATAGATATATATACATTTATAGTTTTGAAGATGAAATAATCATCAAAATGTTCCTTCCTTATATCATTGATCTTCTCCGTAGCGTAGTCTCATTCAATTTGGATTTTGGAGTAAAAGGGTTGACATATCCTTGCTTTCTTTTAAAAATAATTGTCGTTTTGAAAATTTTTTTAAAAAAATTGAATTTTACCCAATTCGTATTAAATTAGAGAATAAATTATCTCTTATGACATGTCTTCTAATTATTAAATAAAATAAAACAAATTAACTTATGATAATTAATTTTAACTTTTAATCTAACTTAAACTTTGTTAATTTAATTAATTCATCATAATGTAATTTTTTTACAAATTATAAAAAATATTTAAAAAAGTTTAATTTTGTAATTTTTTATTTTTTTATATTTATTCTTTGTCTTTCAAGACTTTTTATATTTTATGATTGAAATTGATTAATAAATGTATAATTTGAGAAAAGTAAAAAATTACAAAATTATAATTTTTTTAATAATTTTTATAATTTGTAAAAAAATTACATCATGATTAATTAATTAAATTAATAAAATTTAGGTTAGATTAAAGTTAAAGTTAATCATGATAAATCAATTAATTTTATTTCAGTTAATAAAAAAAAGATATATCATAAGAAATAATTTATTCTTTAATTTAAAGAAGGTTAGATAATATTTACCTAAAAAAATATTATTTAAATATGAAATAAATATAAATACATAAATTTTTAATATACGAGAAATTCAGAGCAATAGTTATTTTAAAATAGATAGAGTAAATAATATAATATAATAATGTAAACTTACGGGAAAAATAATTATATAAATAGAACCGATGCTAATATTACATAAATTACCCAAACCAAATAACATTACATAAATGTCTCAAATCATATTTTTATATAAATCGAATTAAATTAATTCGAATTATACAATATAGTAATAAATCGAAATACATTGACTCGAATTACATGAAAAAATTGTTTGAAGTTAAATTCGATTTATACACTATAGTACTAAATCGAATCAGTTTGATTCGAATTAGTATATAATAATGTTAATTGAATCAGCTTAATTTGATTTACTATTTGTAACAGATTATTGACATTGTTTATTTAATTTATTTTATATTAACTTTAAGAATAGAAATTTAACTTTTGTGTTTTAATTTAAATTTTAGAAAATCTACAGAATTTAAAATGAAACATTAAATAATTTCTAAAAATTTATTAAAAATTATCCTTTTGACTTATTAGCATCTAAAAAATTATTGTCAAAACTTTTAATATTAAAAAAATTAATATAAAATATAGCCTTTCAAAATAACATAAAAATTTAAATTTAAATTTTTTCAAAACAAAAAATAACAAATAATTATAAATTATAAAATGACCAACTATATTTATATAATATATAATTTAAAAATAATTAAAATACAGGATAAATATAGATGGTCAATAAATGATACAATATCTTCTTCTAGTCTGTTATTTGTTCCACAAAGGAATTGTTTAAATTTCACAATTAACTGCATTACTTAACTCATAACATACATATGATAAAAGTAAAACACAATAAATAAAGCCTTCGTTATAACATATATATAATCAACAATAATCTTAGAGAGGGAAAAAAAATCAAGCTAAAACTTGTTTTATCTAGTAATTAATGAAGAAAAAGTATAGGTAATCAACAATATTTTTTAACAATGTGTAAACAATGTGAATTAATAGAGTTAAAAGAATAAATTAATTTTATATTTAATTAGTAACATTAAATTAGGATGTAGTGTATTCTTATTTGATTGGTGGTTGTTTTTGTTGTTCAAGATGGTCATTATTTACTTGACATTCTCCTTATTTCAATAGCATTATATTTTTAAGGAAAAGTATATAGAACCAAGAGGTTACCAACAAAAAACTAAACAAAATCACATTAATTTATATTTCATTCTTAATTAATTTAATTTTTTTATTTACAATATTTGTTATTAATTACTGTTTAATTAAAATCAACTTTTGAGTAATATCTTTCCAAAACTGCTCTTAGGATCACGGCATAAAATCAAGTCCGTTTCTTCACACCTCACACTCGAAGCCCTTTAGGTGTTACGCTAATACAAAAAAATTCAAAAAATATATAAAAGAACATTCATTTAGTATGAAAAAGAAACATTCTGATATTTAATAGAAGAAACATCCTAATGCTTAGCATAAACACCATCTACGTAGAGGTTTTGAATTCACCCAAAGACATTTGGCTGATTTTTTACTTATACCCTTTTAGTTCTCTAACATTTTGTTAATTAATAAATTAATAAATACTAAAAAAAATAAATTTTGGATGTTTTTAGTTAATTTTTTTGTTATTAAACATTTTTAAATAGTCTATTTGAATTAATCAAGTACTCAACCTACTCATCCATTTTAACTATCAGCATTAAACTCTTAAATAAAGTTTTGATCTCCAATAATCCTATCAATCTTTATCATGATAACTAACTAACTAGATCTAATATTGTGTATTTTATAATATCTAACCCTATTTATTATGGTGAAAATTAACTAATTCTTTTCGATCCATACTATTGAATTATGAGTATGGATAAGGGTAAAAAGGTAGAACAAAAAATAATGATTGAGTTGTCTTGAAAAGAGATTCAAAGGTATGTTGTTTTTGCTTTTTAAACCAGCCAAATACTAAGGCATATAATTAATGCTGGTATATATAAATGAAAATCCTTGGAGTCTAGTGTTCCATTATAATGCAATGTGATTATTTATAATTGGTTGGTGGGTGATCCTAACATTTTAAGGGCCAAGGCATGTGCTCCAATTATGGCAGCCACACAAACACTATCATCCCTTTAAACCTCTCATTCTACATACACAAATATTGAACCATTATTGTCCCCCCTAATAACTAGTGTACTAAATTTGTGGAACCTGACCTATATTATCCCTGTTCCTTTAACCATGTGAATTTTAAGTAACAATTATTATAAAAATATTTCCAAGATAACAGAAAATTAGTCTAAAATAGTTTAAAATTATTTTATTTTGTATTATTTAATTATCAGTAAAATAATTACGTAATAGGGTAAAGTATACTTTTTGTCTCTGAAGTTTGGCAAAGGTTTTAAAAATATACTCTCGACAGCTAAATTTTGAAAAAATTTAAAACCAATCTAACAATAATGCATGAAAATTATGCTTAATTTTCTTGTGTTGAGAGTTATTCTTATGAAATTGTTGTTGAATCGGTATTAAATTTTTTGAAAAATTAACCATCAAGAGTATATTTGATGCAAATTGAAAATTTTTGGGACATAATTAAAATAAAATAAAACTTAGGGATATTTTTGAAACTTTTATCAAACTTTAGAGACAAAAAATATACTTTACTCTTACGTAATATTAGACATAATAAATGTATAATTAAAAATGTTAATAAAATAACTCTAGGTTATTTTTTGGCTAACATTACTATAAAGTTTGATTATCTCATCACAATACCTAGAAATTAGATTGCTTATACAAAGGGTTGTTTAAATTTCATAAAGACTATATATATATATAACTCATTGACATTATTATCTTTAAACGGAATCATTTGATTGGCTAAATATATATGTGTATGGGGGTGACTCAACAACAACAATCAAAAATAAATTATGATACTTTATGAGAAAAGAATGAACTAAAACCTAAAATTGATGAGGTCTAATTATAAACGAATATAGCATTGTATGAGAATGAATCTTAATTAATTTATAATTAACAAGTCTAACTAACCGCTAGTCATGTGCGTTCTAGTGGAAACAAAATAAAAGGCCAAGGGAAGAGGACGATGTATGATATTAATCTTGTGTGTGTTAGTTTATATATGTGTCCTTGGTGCTTTAATTTAGAGACATGTCAGGTCAAGCAATCCTATCATTGGTGTCTGTCGTTTTTGGAGGGATCTTTGCACGGCACAACCATGGTAGTGCCAAATTGCTTGCAACAAACTTGTTATGCAATGATACCATGTGAATTAATAATATCTATCTGCCTAATTTTATGTAGCTACATACCTCAATTGAATAAAATTAAAGATTTAATTTGTGGTGTAAATAATCATGTAGATTTTTGTGGTTCCCAATTGTTGTTACTTGTTACTTAAACTAGTATTAGTATACTAATTCTGAAGTCCTTAAGGGGTGACAATTCGCTTGATCCTCTCATGATGCTAGTTACATTGATGGCAAAGGAATTTAATCAAATCTATGTGAAGCTTTCAATGCCATTTCAAATTGAAATTTTAAAAGGAAAAGAATAGTTTTTTTATAATATATACATCTTGATCATTTCAAAAATACATTATTAAAACTTCCTAGACAATGTGGGTCAGTTACATTCATATGGGGCTGTCTAAATTTCATGTGGAAAGATGTATTTTTTAATTTAAAAACATTAAAAAAATGTTATACATACTCATGTCATGTCCAAAGGTATGCAATTAAATTTTGAAAAAAAATGGCACATCCACCTTTGTGTGCTCTCTTAGCTTTGCCACATTACAACCCATGATTGGAGAGAGCACTTTTCAAATCCCTTGCAAGTGTATGTTTTTTAGTCTTATATCAGATGCATTGGAATATATCTTGATCAGTTTCTTTATATATTTAATTTCTAGGCTGCTTGATTATTGTGTATGTATTATATTTTTAATTATAATGCAAATTTGAATTGTCATTAAACAATCCATTGTTATTTGTTAAGTCAAAAGAAAGATGGGGTAGGTTTAGTGGTCACAAAGGAAACCTTTTGGATTGATATTGCTGATTATGAATGGTAATATTCTACATTATTTTAAAATTGAAATTGTTTAGTGTGTAGAGTGTAGTCAAAGGTCAATGTATGAGTGTGTGACATGTTGGAGAAGAGAGGCCAATGAATCAAAATTAATATTATTTTTCTTAACAAGATGTTTTGGGATCATGTGTAAATTTAAAAAAAGAAAAAAGGCTTTGGTAATTATGAGAGCTTGCATCTACTCGGTAACGTTATTCTGGTGTTAAACACACTAACATGATGTAATATTATTCACTTAATAAATTAATTTAATATCTTTTTCATGTATACCGTTAATCCATATAAAAAAGAGTAAATCACAAAAAGTAATTTTTTAAAATAAATTATTATCTAATTTTTATAACTAATATATTTTAATTGGATAGTTAGCTCAAAAAGAAAAATTAGAATAAAGAAAAATATTAAATAACTAATATTTTTTGTATTTTAATACCAACTTTATCTTAAAAAGAAATATTGATAACATAAAATTTAAAAACTAAATAACTTAAGGATGATACTGAAAATGGTGAAAGTCAATTTATACGGTAATTGTACGGCCCACAAAGTTGACCAGCGACGGCAGGGTTGACTGACAGACGCCGTGCCTTCACTAACGGCGTCACGGTGGGGGAGGGCGGTGCCAGTGGCACATACTTCGCTTGTCGTAAACTAAAAAGGTTACTTATAAAGACCAATTCCATTTCCAAATTTCCATATGTCAAAAGTCAAATGTCAATGCTACATTTTCATACACTAAATTGAATTCTTACGCTTTTAATTAAATGAAGTTTTCAAAAGCTTTTTCGCGTGCCTTTTTATTTTAATATTAATTACTGTATTAACAAGAATTAACAAGAATCACTTGTTAAGGGGAGTGGATCCTCTGTGAAAAAAATTGGACAATGTCTAGTATTTAATTTTATTTTTTATTATTTTTTTGTTTCACTTATAAAATTAAAAGTGAGAGATTATGTTTTATTCTCTAAAGTGTTAAAAAGAAATAGAGAGGATCATTTTCCTTGTTAGAAAACTTTTGTTTTTTTAAATTAGATAAAAACTCATGTGCAGTCGACTTCACGTGAAGTTGATATTTGACAGTCATTAAATAAAAATTTAATTAAATCAGTCAAATCATTTAACGACTCTCATCTATCAACTTCACGTGAAGTCGACTGTAGATGAGTTTTTATCTTTAAATTAACTTGACTTTGC
>NC_029776.3:817800-854393 GCF_000817695.3 Arachis duranensis
TTTGTTGGCTGAACCCCGTGTTTTCTTTTTAATTCTCACATATGTTTTTATTTTAACTCAATTAGAAAAGAAAGCTCTAGCTTCCCTCTCCAAGTGACAAATAAACAAGAAATGGAATGGGCAGTACAACTAATTTGATTTGGTTTGTAGCAAAATAATTCATCGGTTACGTTGATCTTAGCACTTAGCTGTTTTTAGAGAAATCTAATAAAAAAAAGATTCGAATTGTTTCCTCTGGAAAGAAAATCCAAATAGCAACGTCAATGTTTTGATTATTGAGCACAATTTAAGGCCACGGATAAAAGAAAAGTTTGGAATCATATCATGGTTACTACTAGTTTGGAATTGACATGGCCTACCAATACCAATTATTACAGGCCTAAAGCAATGAGCTTATATAGCAATATCTTTATCTTAATTAAATATTATATAATATAGAACTCAATAATAATTTCATGACATGTCAATATGGGTGACCCTCTTTGCTGGTTGATCACCATCAATGTCCTGCATTACGTTTATGAAGTACCATCTTTTTTATATTAAAATATAGAATATATATTAAAAAAAACTATTTAAATAAAGACGCCGAGAATTTGTTTTTATAAAGATGTTTTTTAATAATTAAAATTTAATACATATAATCAATTAAATCATGTTATTTTTGTCAAAATTAGGTTTTTAAAAATTCTAAATTTTAATTCTTTATTTTTCTATCGTAGGATTAGGATTTAGAATTTTTAAAATTATATATATAATAAGAGTATTTTAATCATTCTCTATAATAAAAATATTGTAGTCATTTTTTTATAAAATAAAATAATATTAATTTAAATCAGTTCAAGATTCAATTTACCATTTTTTTAGTTAAATTAATTTGTCTTTCCTAATTTTAATAAAAATAACATGATTTAATCGATTATATATGTTAAATTTTTAATTATTGAAAAATATCTTTAAAAAAAGATGTTTTAGACGTCTTTATTTAAGTGGCTCCCATATTAAAATATACTAATTTTTCATGTGGCCATAATATTTTTTATCCGCACATACAGAGAGTAATAATTGCTTCATATTATAGAACGATAGTATATTTTTGAGGAAAATAAGACATACAACAAAACTGTACTTCGCTTTTTTTAAGTCAAATAAAAGGAGAGGAGACAAACAAAATCGCAAACTAATTAAGACACATTTCATTTTTTGAACTTTTGCTATTCAAATAGTGTTATATATTACTCTATCATTAATGGCATACACTTTTATTTAAATGCATCATGCATGGTCATGAAAGAAGAATTTTTCTTTACATTGTAACTAGTTATTCTACATTATTTCCACCTTTGTTTCGAATCTTAATTTACTTTTCTTTAAAAATAAAAAATACAAAGTGAGTGTCTAAAACATAATATTTAAAGCTGATTTGCACAAGTAGATTTTTCCATATCTTTATAAATTAGTGTTTAAAATATATTTTTATTTATCTAACAATAGAAAAATAAAAAAACTTTGAGCTACTTAAACTTAATTTGATAAAACTTCTAAAAATAAGTTTTGCTTTATTTTTGGTAAACAAAAAAATACCTGCTTTGCAGCTTATAAAAATAAATTAAGAATATTTTTAAAGTTAAATTATACTTATTGAAATTAAAAATTATAACATAACTTTAAATATTAATAAATATCTAAATTTATTTTTATATTTATGTCTATTATAATTTTTTAAAATTTTAAAAATGGTTTAACCAAACATAATTGTATTGCTTGTATTTATTGAGAATTATGTTTAGTCTGATTTACCAAATTAGGTGTTACAACTTAAAAAAAAAATCTTTCAAAAACTGATTTTAATAAGCTACATATTTTTGAAAATAAAAATTTTATTAAACCAGTCCTGAATATACTTTTTGCGGCAAAACGCGCATATAAGTCAATTGGATAAACATTTTACATAATTCAGCCAAAAAAAAAAATGAGACATGAATCAATCAGGAGGACGTTTCTATATAGTTCGAATTAGACCAATTCGAACTAGACCAATGAATAGTAATTCGAATCACCTTCTTTCGAGTTAGACATGAACTAGGCATGCCTGAAAGCATCATAGTAATTCGAATTACAAACAAACACATACTAGTTCGAATTGGAGTGATTCAAACTAGCACTCGATATATTGACTTATAGTAATTCGAAGCATGCTGATTCAAATTACCAACAAATTAGCAATTCGAACTAGTATGTGTTTGTTTGTGTGTATAATTCGAATAAGAGTGATTCGAATTACTATGATGCTTTCATGCATGCCTAGTTCGAATTACACCAATTCGAATTACTATGTTCATGTCTAATTCGAGGTAAGGTGATTCGAATTATTATTAATTGGTCTAGTTTGAATTGATCTAATTCAAACTATATAAAAACATTTTCCTAGTTAATTTATGTCTCATTTTTCTTTTTGGCTGAATTGTGTTAAATGTTTATCCAATTGACTTATATGCGTGTTTTGTCCTACTTTTTTGTTATTATTTTATTTACAACTTTGTCATAAAGATTTTTCTAAGCCATTTTTTTATCAATACAATTCTTTACAAAACAAAGTTACGAAAATGGAATTTGTGAATGAGTTTATCTAAAGAAAAGTGAAGAAAGAAAAAGAGAAAGCTTAGTATATGATAATGGAGGCAGAGGAATCAAATCACGTTTAAATGTGGGAAAGATACAAATACCAATATCTTAGCTTAAAGAGGCAAAACAGAGAAAGAGAGGAAGAGGGTGAGTCAACTCTTACGTCTACTTTCTACAGCTACCTAAACCCTATACCATTACATACTATATTGGAGATGATTTTGGTGATGATGAAGGGTTTCAAGATTAAATTAAATTACTAAATATTTACTTTTATGAAGAATGATAACAACTTTACAAAGAGAAAAATCTGAGTATGAACTTTTACGCAGCGAGGCAAGAAGACCTGCTCTCTTATTATTATAGACCTCACTTTTTATTATCATATCAGCTCATAACAAAGTCAGCATTATTAACTTCAAATGTGATAAGTTCCTGAACATCTCAGAATTAAAGTTTCCATGTTTGTGAAACGTCAATGCGACAATGCTGCATGCATGGTTCTACTAATCTTTAATCATTTTTTTCTTCAGCTTTTTTTATTATTCTTATCCCACTGATTATTTTATAAATTAATAAAAAATATCTTCGAAAAATGTAGATAAAAACTACATGCAAAATTGGGTTAATTTTTTTGGATATTGGATAAGAATTGGTGTTTTACAAAATTTTGGAGGCTATTAAATTCGTAGAGTGTCAATTGTCAAATCAAAATTTTTTTAGTTTATAAAGACAATACACATATTGCATATTGTATTATTTTAATATTAAATTACAAATGCATATTGTATTATTTTAATATTAAATTACAATACACCGTCTGTGTATTGTAATACACAGACTGCGTAATGCAATACATGTTCTGCGTATTGTATTTGTACAGAACAATCCCACAATACTGTAAAACTCTATTTTTTGTAACATTAATGTAAAATTCTATTCACTCTTTCATATTAAAATAAAAAATCCACAAAATTGTGCCAATGTAAAGTAAATACTTTTAGAAAAAGATAAGTAAGCAGTTTTTAACCAGTCAACTTTAAATAATTGTAATTAATAATTATTAATTTGTATTTTTAAAAAATAAAATTTAAATAATTACTAATTAATAATAATTAATTAGTATAAAATGCAATTCAAAAATATTTGTTGGTTTAAATCTTTTGGTTTATATTTTTACATAGGAAAAGTATAAGTAACTAACAACATTTTTAAATAATATTTGAACAATGTGAATTAATAGGGTTAAAAGAGTAAATTAATCTTAAATTTAATTAGTAGTATTAAATTAAAGTATAGTATGATTGGTGGTTGTTCATATTGTTCAACAAAATTATTGTCCCCTAGCATCCCCTTTTACATAACATACTAAGATTTTTAGTTTTAAAGTAATTTAATAATCTCATAAGTCATTAATCGAATTGAATTTTATTAGCTAAAAATAATACAAAAAAAACATAATAATGTGATTCAAAATAAAAATATGGTGGTGTCTGGTGTGTCTCAATGTCTTACTTTTGTCACAAATTATTTTCATTATTTAAAAGGTGCACTTCTTGCTAATAGTTTAGAATAAGATCAGAACAGCTAATGCAGCTTAGTGATGGTTGAGTATGCCTTGAAGACTCAAGGGACACATTTTGAATTTCATGTAGCAACATTTGCTAGTTATTAATTATAGCACATATAGCATGGTCCAATCTAGCTCTACATCTAATCAATGCGAGTAAAATTGGCCGGTTCAGACCAACTTTTGTATATCCAATCTACTTAGCAAACCGGCTTTGGTCGAACCAGCTCAACCAGTCCAATTTTATTTAATGTTTTTCTATATCCTCAATTATAGATGATTTTTTTGTAACTTCTTTTTTTAACGAAAGTGTACATGGTTTTCTTATTTTCCCTTCTGATGTCAGATTAATTACTACACCACAAAATGAATTTGGGACATCTCCCATATTGAAGATCAAGTGAGAAAATTGACATCCCATTTACATAAATCAGGTTCCGGTTCAGATCAATGGGGATTCAAATAAATGCATGAGCTTGACTTCACTTACCACATTGCAATTCTTTAGGCAGCTCCTATGTACTTCCCTCCAGAGACTGAGTCCCAATAAACGGAGATGTTGGAGCATAGGACAAATTCTATGTGGCTTTGTGTCATTAAGACATGTCCCAATCCGCAAATTTCAAACAATAAGTATCTGAAGCAACTTCTGTACCATAAAAAGATGGGGGGAAGGGGCACTAATGAGAATATGAGATACAGCTCAATTGGCTTCATGAAATTAATACCTAGCATTTATATTTAAAGAGATTATGTAATCTAGAGGAACAGGATAGGGCAAGTAATTTAAAAAGATTATGTTATTTATATCTAATCTGATAAATAGGGGTTTAATAACGTTGGTGGTGGCCTGGGGGGTCAATTTTCTAGCAGTGTTTTTTGGTTTAGGTATTTCCTAGGGATCGATGTGCAATAATAATTATTGGAAAAAAAAAAATAATAAGCCTCCGAACCAATGGCCGTTATTGTATTCTATTATTCGAAGACCTACTAGTAGTGGTACACGAACTAATTGTCGTTATGGTAATTAATGAGGTGCAGAGGTGCAATGACGAGTTTGCCCTTGGCTGGAGAAGGACGGGTCCTATGTCCTGAACATCACAATTCCCCACACAAAATTAATATCAAAGGGCAACGAAATGGAGCCCACTGCGGACGAACCTGGAACATCAACAAAGTTTGCTCAGCTACTTAATGCTGCATAAGCAACACCAGACTCCACAGTACATTTTACAGCTCATTGAAAATCGTCAGAGTTGGTAGTAGTAAATAGTAATTCTGATTCATGCCCATGCAGTTTTTTTATTTAATGTTTTTTGGCCAATGATGGCTTAGTAAATGGTTAGAAATTTGACTTTAATAATTGAGATCATTTCTACCAGCAGCAGAGTTTGTTTTTTTTTTTTATCTCCAAATAAAAATTGAGACACCTAAAGAAAGAGACGAGCTTGCCGCCTATTACTTAATCAATCAGCCAAAATAATAAATTATAAGGTTTGGAAAATATAAATGAGAAAAGGGGGAAGAAAGAGAGAATCAAAATCTCTTGAAGTTGATATGTGGTTTGTGGGAAAAAGGAAAACTGACGAAGATTAAGGCGAAAGGGATGAATCAGAGTAACAAGAATAAACCATGATATGAATGAGGCCCTTGCAGAGTGCCATATGGATGGGGATGGTTTTTTTTTTCCCTTCAGTTCTCACTGTTGCATGGGTCGGTGACCATAACGTGGGAATGGGACACACTGAATTTGCACAATTCCAAAGAGCAACCCTTTAAGCTAGCTAAGCTTGCGTTGACTTGTTACTGTAGTTGTGAAAACCTCCACTTGCCAGTTTACCCATGTTAAAATCCCAAGGCACCACCCCCCAATTTTTTTTTTTTTCACAATTTTATCATTTTACATTGCCCGGATAAAATATTCCCAACTATGGGGGAGTTTTTCTAGGCTCTCCTCTAGCATGGTTTATTATGATAAATTGATAATTGTTACTTGTTATTATACACTCAAAATTGGCGAGTGTTTTGAATTTGGAAGCAACAACAAAGGCTTTCCGTTGGGGGTGCTCTTTTTGGGGCTCTCGAAACAGAATTATAGAAAAATATACACAGACCCTAGGCCCAAAGATTACATAGATAAATAGAGGGGTGAGAAACCAAAACAGAAAGATGGAAAAGAGCAACATGAAAAGGGTCTCTGAATCTAATCCATTTCTTCTCTTTCTCCCTCTCCTTTTCCCTTTCTAAACTCAACTCTCTTCCTTCTTTCCTTCCTTCCACTCCAACACCTCCGTCCATCAAGAAAACAAGAGCTAGAATCAACATACACTACCCCCTTAACGAAGGCATAGAGAGAATGGTTACTGGGTGGAGAAGAGCGTTTTGCACATCAATCCATAGAGAAAGAGAACCCAAAGTAGTAACCGAGAAACAACAACAACAACATTGTGACAATAACAATAACAGCAGCACCAATAATCAAAGTCCCAAAATCAGTTCCAAGTTCGGATTTTTCTCTAATCCCTCAACCCCACGGTTCCAGTCCCAGCCTGTAGCATCGGGTCCGCGCCTCCGTTGCCGAACCTCAATTTCCACCGGAGCAACCACTTGCTCCGTCCCCAACAGCCCTAAACTTCAATGCAGCAACCCCAAAACCACCAAGAAACAAACAACCCTCAGCCCCAGGCTATTCCAACTCTCAAACCCTTCATCACCAAAATCACCATCAAGCTTCTCACTATTCAAATCTACTCTACGGTTATCCAAAGTAATACACTAAAAATTCATAAAGTTTCTCTTATTTTTACTGACATACAAAGTTCAGGAAGTTCTAACCTTTTCTTTAAAATTTGTGTGTAGAGTCGATGTGGAATATGTATGCAGAGCGTGAAGAGTGGCCAAGGCACGGCGATTTTCACGGCCGAATGCTCCCACAGCTTCCACTTCCCTTGCATAGCTACACAAGCGAAGAAGAATCCAATCCTCACGTGCCCCGTCTGCAGCACGTGCTGGAAGGAGCTTCCGGTGTTGGCTATCCACGAAGACAATAAGCACAATAACAAAACCACCTCAGAGGCAACAAACAGAGACGCCGCCGCCACTACCAAAACAAGGTCGTTGAAGGTGTATAACGACGACGAGCCACTCATGTCTCCAACTTCGGTGGCGCGGTTCAACCCTATTCCTGAATCGGAGAACGAAGATGAGCAAGAAGACGAGAGCAACGAGTTCCAAGGGTTCAACGTGAGTCCTTTCGTTAGTTTCTCTCCGGAAGAGAGGATCAGGGGACTTGAAATGTCTTTATTGCCGGAGGCGGCGATCGTGGCGGCGAATAGGAGCTACGAGACTTACGCTGTTGTGCTAAAGCTGAAGGCGCCGGCGGCGCCTTTACATAAGGCCACTCGAAGATCTCCGGTTGACCTCGTGGCGGTCCTCGACGTCGGGGGAGCCATGTCCGGCGCGAAGCTCCGACTCATGAAGAGCTCGATGCGGTTTGTGATTTCCTCCCTCAGCTCCGCCGATCGTCTCTCCATCGTCGCATTCTCTGCCGGATCCAAGAGGCTGTTTCCGCTCCGGAGAATGACCGCTGGAGGCCAGAGGTCGGCACGACGCATCATTGACGCGCTTGCGGTGATTGACCAGTCCCGAGACGGCGCTCCGGTGATGAACGACGCCCTCAAGAAAGCCGTTAAGGTACTCGAGGACCGGCGTGAGAAGAACTCCGTGGCCAGCATTGTGGTTCTCTCCGACTCTAACTACTCACGCTCCGTCGCGTACTCTCAGAAATCATGGCTCATTTCCTCCACGCGCTTGCCTCAACTGGATGTCCCTGTCCACGCGATTAAGTTCCCGGGGGAACGCGAGTGCAACCACGCGCTCAACGATGACGCGTTCGCTAAAACCGTTAGGAGTTTGTTACAAGTCGTGGCTCAGGACGTTAGGATTCAGTTAGCTGTGGTGTCACGGCCTCGCCCCGTTGAGATCGCCGCGGTTTACTCACTTACATCTCGACCCGAATCTCTTGTACCGGGTTCCACACGTATCGGCGATCTTTACGCCGAAGAGGAGAGGGAGCTTCTCTTGGAGATTAAAGTCCCCGCCGCTTCGGCTGGATCCCACCACGTTCTGACCGTACGATCATCCTACAGGGACCCGCTAACGCAGGAGATTGCAAGCCCTGTTGAGCATGCAATGCTTGTTCCGCGTCCCAACACCGTACGATCGTCGTGCCCCAAGATCGAGCGGCTTAGGAACCTCCATGTCACTGCTCGAGCAGTAGCTGAGTCGAGTCGGCTTGTTGAGCATGGTGATTTCTCTGGAGCCTATCATCTCCTATCGTCGGCTCGTGCTCTCTTATTGCGATCTTGCAAGCCAGCCGTGGAACACGTTCGCTGGCTGGAGGCCGAGCAAGCCGAGCTGAACCGTCGCTTGCAAAGCCAGAAAGTTAAAACTAGCAAAGTGGAGGAGAAGGTGGAGCCGCTAACGCCGACATCGGCTTGGCGAGCCGCGGAGAGATTAGCTAAGGTGGCTATCATGAGAAAGTCAATGAACAGAGTTAGTGACTTACATGGCTTTGAGAATGCAAGATTTTAATTGTAATTTTTTTTCATATTTCTTTTATTGAAAAAAAAATGGAAAGAAGAATGTAATGTTGTAGTACATAGAGGGAAAGCAATTATGAATAGAGAATTTTTTGTGAAAAATGAATTTTTAGATAAAATGTAAAAAGAAAAAGGGAAAAAAATGGTAATGGGCCAGGCCATGATAATAGCGACAAGAGGTAGCAGACGGCTAGAGCCTTTTAAGCATAGGGAAGGAAACAGAGAATGAGTGAAAAACCCACATGAGAGTTAATTAGGCAAGAAGAGTGTTCTGTTTTCTTCTGTTTTGTCCTTATGCCCTTTTTTCCCTTTTGATTAATTTTGAAAATTCCAAAAACTTTTTTGTATGCAAATAATCATTTGATTCGAAAGGCTTATCTTGCTTGGCATAGAATAAAATACAAACGAATTGACAATATTGGCGGAATAGGCTTCTTCCTTTTATTTTTACCCCTTTTGGTTCTTTGTGCGATGCTGATTAATTAACCCTGTTTTTGTTGCGTCTTGTCAAATAGAATGGGAGCTTTACTATTTCTTTTTTGTTTTTGCAGTGAGTCACGGTTTGTTGGTTAAAAAAAGAAATTACTTTACTCCTGGTAACGTAATATTTATTAATCAAGACAAAGAATGGTGACAAATGTTGCAACATTAGTGGTTACTTGTCATTATACGGCATATTAGTGTTCCAAAATTTGCTTTGGAATTTAGGATTTGTTTTTCCTAATCGTATCTATACCGTATCCAGTGCATGTGGGATTTTGTTCGGTCATATGACAAAACATGGCATGTTATTATGGGAACTCGTCGGATTAAAATAAAATGAAACAAAACAAAACAAAAAACATATACTAATGTAGGTTTTCTTCATATGTAACGCATTATCGAGTGGGGATTTGCTTACACGTAGCAAAATTATGGAAAGCAAGTAACTAACATTGGTGTTAAAAATGTATACGATAAGTTTGGGTATGGCAGAGGATCACGTGTAAGGGGGGGTCTTTATGAAGAAGAAAAAGGAGGAGAAAACAAATGATGAGTGGTGCGTCAAATCATGAATGCTATTCTCTCAGCGAATTCATGTTGCTAAAATCTCTCACTAACGAGACGGATCCCAAGCCAACTACTCAGTGGATCTGTGACTAATCACACACATCCAACCCAATTTTCAAACAAATAAAATAAAACCTTTATATCACTTTTTATTTTTTAAATGAATGCAACAAATATGGATAGTAGCAAATTGCATGATTATAGATATATGGGATCCATCGTAGAAGGGAAAGTACGAGAAGACAATGGAATATTTATACAATGTGTATAATGGATGTTTATAGAATATTAGAGATATAATTATTAGTATTACCTTTTTCTATCAGTTGAAGTTTTTGAGACGAGTGGTATCATGACATGGTATTAGAATACTAAATCCGAAAAATTAAGAGTTCAATCATTGGTGAATCTCAAAATTAGTTTAATTTTTTGGGAAAATGTTTATTTTTAGCCTCCTTTATATTATCTTAAAAATGTTTTTTTTTTAACGAAAATTATTTATCAAGAATATATAAATAAAAAGATTTTTTTAATCAATAGATAAATTATGATGATAAAATTTATATTTGTTGTAGTTTTAAGACACAATTATATTATTTTTTTAAAAAAAATATTTATCTTCACACTTATTATTATAAAACTGATAATAATATTCTTGCAAAATACAATAAAACCTATGAATTTTTTATCCCATATTCTCTAATACGAAAAATATCTTCATTTAAAAAAGTATACCTTACAGATAAATATAGAAATCCATTAATACTTGAATTGGGTAGAACTAGATAATGGACTCCATAATTGAAACAATGGCTTATTAAATATGAAAAACCAGTCATTATTACTCCACCAAGCATTTACTTTTGCATTCTTCTTTACCTACATCGTTTTTTCTTTTTTCTTATCTGACTAGTTTCATATGTATTGGGTCTAGAACCTTTTGCTTTTTTGAATTACTTATCTTAATGGTGTAACATTATTGTATGTTGACAGATCAAATACACCAACTACTCTACCCTCTAATATAATTACTCTCTAATCCACTCGGCATCATAACTACAAGCATACCTTCTTCTACCTACAAACATTTGAAATTTGATCAAATCACGCAGAAATTATTATTACATATTTATTACGAGGTCAACAGTTTCCTTAATGTAAGAGAATTCTTCACCTAAATGTTGTTCACAATAATTTCTCCCAAGAATATTGACTTATGAAAAACCAAAATAGAATGAGGATTGATGAGAACAAGGTAAAAAGAACTGAATCTCAACATCAACAACAACCTTATCTCAAACCAATATCTTATCCATCCGATCTTGTTGATAATAATATAATATGTATAGCCTTTCCTTCACCAATTAATAATATAATCATGTATGTAAATTCTCTTTTTTTTACTAGACTTTTAAAGAATCTGTCGTTGAGAACCTAGATAAGAGAGATAAAAATTGAATCACTCAATCTTCTATATGCAACAAACAAAGTAAATCACTCACCTCACTTAATCACACTAAAAAAACGTACATAAAGCACTAAATCTCCTTGATGTCCAAAATCAGTATGGCATAATTCTTCTAATATTCAAATCCTTGAATATGACAAGATTACCATTCTGCTCATTATCTCTAACATGACGAAAATGCCTTCTTGAGCACGTATCACATCTTAATTGGTACTTTTAATTTGAGTTACTATTTTAACCATAATTAGATTTTATTGTAATTAAATTTTTAAAAGGGCAAATGTATAATTTATTAAAAGATTAGAAACTGATTTTTTTTATTTTTCAAATCACGTTAATGTATGTGACCCTAATCTTAAATTCTTCTTCCTAGTTCTCTTTCAATGTCACTCAACAACTTTTTCTCACTAGTCAGTCTCTCTTGAATTTTCGAACGGTCGAATTCCAGAGTCCAAAAATTACGATCGCCGACTCCTCTGATTTGTCTAACTAGCTTCGGTGCATCTCCAACACTGCGATGTCGCGTCTGTGGCTCCCTTGCTCTGCGTCGTCGTGTCTCCTTGCTCCGGTGCGTTTGTCTCCATCGCTCCTGTCACCCTGGCCAGAGTCTGCTTTGCCGTGCTTCGACAGGTTGGTTTTCTCTCTTCTCTGTGTTCTTGAAACTCCCTAGCAATTTTTTTTTTAGTTATTCGGCTTATAATTTGATTACAATCTACGAGACGGTACTGCTTGGGAGGCACGACGAAGATGAAGAAATAGGGGAGGAGCAAAAGGCCGAAAGCTATTACAGAGGGTTAGGATACATTTTCTAGAAATGATTTGGGAAAAAATGCCATGTTTCAATTTTTAATATTTTAAAAAATTTTAAAATTATCAATTTTAAAAATTAATTTAATTATAAAATAATTTAACTATAGTTAAACTAACAACCAATTAAAAAGTGACATATCACACAGGATAAATTACATATTATTTTACAAATTCCATATTTATCTAAGAGGTTACAGATTCAAGTCTCTTTATTTTTGTTAAAAAAAATATTAAAATTATATTATAATTTTCTCTTTTAATTTAGTTTATTTTAAAACATAAAAAAAAGAAACGAGTTAATCGAGCATGCAAATATGCAACTCGTTTAACTTTGTCAACTTGAACCAATTGAATCAAGATAATATTTTTTTTACTTGTCAAAAACACTTTAAACCTTAAATTACAATTTTCAGTAATACTAAAAAGACAAAAAAAAAGTCAAATTTTTTTATTTAACAACGATAGATATAATATATGAGGGATCAATAGGTTATATATATATATTACATTTTCAAATGGGAGAAGTATGCTATATATGTATAAATCATATGACTCCAACAACTTAATAGTTGGAGAAATATTTTGACTTTATTGTATATAAAACAAAGTTGGAGGTTGTTATTACTTTTGTGACAAATTTGCAAAAAGATAGGAAATAGTTGCATAGCAATATATGAAGCCTAAATCTGCGTAAAAGAAGAAGAAAAAGGAAATGACAATGAACTAACTTTAATAAGCTTCCGAGAGGTCCCCTTCAAAATACACACTAAAACATAAATATTAAACTTTTGGGTGTAGCATGCAGGACCCTGTTTCCTTCACTTTTGGGGTGGAGAATTTCCCTAATTTACGCACATTTTTAAGTGGTGTTCATGAGTGGTTACCTTTTTTATTTATTTATTTTTAATTTGTGCTTCTCTAAGAGGAGGGTGTTTATAATATATGATAGCAACATGTAAATGTAAATCCCAATAAAGACGTATTCTTTGCTTCTACTATACATATATCTCACCAAATACATACATTATTTCCACGAGGTCGGTCCATACAAATGACAAATGTTGGGATAGGGTTCTTCTTTACTTACCAAGCAAATAAAATACTCCAAATTCATTTTGCTTTTGATCAAGCCCATCTTCTAAAATTGATGGAAAGAGGGGGAACTTGTGTTATGTAATATGAAACATTTTGCGACCTCTTTTACCTTTAATTTGAGTATTGGAATATGTTTGTAGATAATATCACTCCCTATATAAAAAAAAGAAAAGAAATTGAGCGGAGCAAATTGGGAAGATGATGAAATGACTTTTTTTTTCTCCTTTGTATATGCACATCAAAAAAGAAAAAGTGAATTTAGAGTAAATCACAAAAATATTTCCAAATATAATTATTTATTTACCAATACAGATATTTTTTTATAATGGTTAGGTTAACATTGTTATTGTGAGGAGTGCATAAAATTAGTCTCACATAAAAAAAATAAAAAAAATAAGAATTTATAATATAAGAAATTCATTAATTTGATACCTTTAAAATTTTAAATTAAATGTATTCTTTTTATTTTATATTTTCTTACTTTGTTTTTCTTCAAAATCTTCTTAATAGTCAAAAGCTCTTCATAGTAGTCTAACAATAACGATAAAAACTAATTTAAAAATATTTAAAAGCACAAAAAGTGAAAAAAATCTTTGTTAACAAAATCATGAAAAATTATTTTAAGAAAGATTATTTTTTTCACACACCAAAAAAAAATTCATGAACATGACCTTTTTTTCTTTTTTTCTTTTTAACAACTTGCCACTTTACCATTAAATCCTATTTGAATCGTTTTGGCTCCAGTAAATCTACAATGCACCAACCAATTTTGGTTGGTCAAATGGTCAGCTCACTCGTCTATTTAAGCAAGTGTCGAGAGTTCGAATCCCGTCTTGTGCATGCAGCAACTCATCAGATTCGCGACGGATTATTCCTTAACAACAAAAAATATCTACAATGCACCTCAATTATAAATCCTATTTGTCATTTATTAATGTTTGCTACTGCCCATTCCTCACCCTCACTAAACACGTTTTCCCTCTCAAGTGCACAAAGAAATAACACATTAATATTTATATTAATATTTCCATCAACTAGGTTCCTGGTCATCATAACATTATGAAGCACACACGTTCATTTATGTCTCTCACATCATAATATTTTCTAAACAAACAAATACATAGAACCTTTGTGAACCACGATGCCTTTTACAATCATTCCAATACGCATCTACTAATGATCTAATTATATTTTTTTTAATACTAAAAGAAATTATATACAAATATGAAAAATTTAAAAGCAACATATTAGTGTTTTTAAAATGAATTGTAATTTTCAAAAAGATATTTCTCACAGTATAGGTTCTACATATCTCAAAGATAAGATATCTATATAATGTTTATTAGTATAAAATATCTCTCACCTCTTATGCTATTAAAAAAGAGTTAGACTTATTCAATTTCTAACATGTAATGTGTATCACATAGGAAAATATTTTTCCTTTCATAATATCTGATGTCTAACAGACGAGGACGAAGAACTAATCTGTTGTGAATTCAAATTTTAAAATTCGAAATTATAGTAATTATTTAAAGAAGATTATTTTGATAAAGATATTAAAATTATTTTTTTAAAAATATTTATATGTGTCATGATATTATTTGACATATTTATTAAATTGGTTAATAATTTATTTTTTAATAAACCAGAACAAAATTGATTTATTATAGCAATAATAATAAATCCAATTGTCTGCACCATAATTATTAGACCCGATTTAATCTGATCGATTTATACAATCTAAATCGAATTATGTCTAAATTTTTTTATAAAAAGACAAATATATTCCGATTCTTGTTTTAGAAAAAACAAAAAAAAATCATAATCCAGTAGGTTATATAAATTAGTCGGTTCGACTGGACCGAATAACAATTAAATTTATTGTTATTATTATAAAAAAATCAGTTTTATTTTAGTTTGTTAAGAAATTCAAAAATAACTGGTTCATTAATACGTCAAATAATAATACGACACATAAGTGCCTTTATAAAAAGACGTTTTACGCATCTTTATAAAAACATCCTCCTTATTTAAATAGACAGATGAGTTGACTACTCAACTAACCTAAGTTAGTCTTAGAAAAATAATTAATTAAACAAGAAACTAAAATGTACAATTCCCAAAGTTTATTTTCACCTTTGTTATTATTTCGGGTCAAGGCCCATGGGATGTCACCAAGTTTTCAAGCCCAGTGTTATGAATAATGTAAAATTACAATCAGAAGCCTCTGCTGTTCTGAACAAAAGAATATGATCCAAAAAGAAGAGACAAAAAAGAAGAAGAACATCCAGTTGTAAAACCGAAAAACAAAAGCCAATTTAGATTTCTCACACGCTCGCTGAAATTTTTAATGTAATAAGCAATCTTTATGAGTTTGATTCCATAAAACAAAGCACTACTCATATATTTTGTTCCAAATTTTGATATCAAATTTCTGACTTAGGAGATAAATAATACACATAATGTAACACACGCTTGCAGCCTTGACAAAGAAGCACAGAACCATAACAAAAGTGTTTTTGGCAGTTATGTCCCCTCTGTCAAGCCCCTAAAAGGTGGAAATTTTGTAGTAATAACTAATAACCAACCAACACATTATGTATGGCACACACCATAATTTTGGGATCAAAAGGCTGATCCTAAAATTATTGTCATAACACTTTGTCCCAAAGAGTTAAAAGAAATGGGGAACAAAGAATAATTCAATTTAAGTGGTGTATAATTATATATATAACAATATGCTTGTGACTAAGTTACAACGGCATAAATGCAAATTACAATTTACGACAAATTTTAAGCAATAGAGATTATGAGGCATATAGACTTTGTTGCTTTTCACATGCCTCTGCTTCATTATTTTTTTTTTTTTTTTCATTATTTTTTTTTTTTGGTTTCCCTAATTGGCCATCACTTTTTTGAGGTTAGAGAAAGGGTAGCCCAGATGTCTCTACTACAAAAGTTGCAGGCCCAACCTTCTATATTTTGGGCTGTAGATAGGTACCTTGAAATATAGGTAAAGAGGAGAGAGCCCAAGATCCAGGCCCAGATAGAATTTTAAGTGTTTATAGTCCATATATATGTGTTGGGGTGTGCCAAAAAAAAAAAATTAAGCTATTTTATTTTGATTATTAAACTTATTTGGAGAATAATTCTCTACTTTAAATCTATTTATTCAAAAAAGCATAGTAAATTCACTATGATAATTCAGTGATGAATGGTTTAAATTCTAGATTCAAACCTCATCTTTATGTCAAATTGTTTTACTCTTTTTCCTTTTTAATTTAAAAGAAAAACTAAAATTATGTATGGATGCCACTTGAGTTTTGCAAATTGAGGAGGTGACTGCATTCTAGCTGGGTATTATTTGCAAATTGCAAGCAACTGTCTCTGACGTTGACCTCCCAAGTTACTCATCACTATCGTTAATTACTGATATTTAATTTGCACAAAATGTACAAATCACATATAAAGTGTAGTTTAACTTTAGCGGCAGAGATTATTCAAAGCAATTAATAATTCAGTTAAATTATTCAACGCGTCGAGTGTAAAATGTCTGTAACTCTGGATTGAACTTAATTTTTGTGTCTATTATAACTAATTTGAATTAGAATTAGTAGTATTTTTCCAAATGGGTGATGTGACCATACAACTCACATATATATTATGATAGCATGCGTTGTATTTTATGGTAATCATATGGTTGCCCGGTTGGTTAAATGCTATAAATGAGAGTAGTAATTCTTTATTCTTAACAATAGGACCGGAGATTTCTTAGTTCATCATGCTATTGCTCTAGGTTTACATACAACTACATTGATCTTAGTAAAAGGTGCTTTGGATGCACGTGGTTCCAAGTTAATGCCAGATAAAAAAGATTTTGGTTATAGTTTTCCTTGCGATGGTCCGGGACGAGGTGGTACTTGTGATATTTCGGCTTGGGACGCATTTTATTTGGCAGTTTTCTGGATGTTAAATACGATTGGCTGGGTTACTTTTTACTGGCATTGGAAACACATTACACTATGGCAGGGTAATATCTCACAGTTTAATGAATCTTCTACCTATTTGATGGGATGGTTAAGAGATTATCTATGGTTAAACTCTTCACAACTTATCAATGGATATAACCCCTTTGGTATGAATAGTTTATCCGTCTGGGCATGGATGTTCTTATTTGGACATCTTGTTTGGGCTACTGGATTTATGTTCTTAATCTCCTGGCGCGGATATTGGCAGGAATTGATTGAAACTTTAGCATGGGCTCATGAATGCACACCTTTGACTAATTTGATTCGCTGGAGAGATAAACCAGTGGCTCTTTCCATTGTGCAAGCGAGATTGGTTGATATATATATTTATACACAAATATATAATAATAAATTTTAATGATTAATTTTGGTATACGTAATATTTTTTTATTTTATAGTAAGTACGCAATGAGACTAAGTAACATTGTAATATAAGCATTTATGCAGGGCAGAGCCAGGTGGTAGGAAAGGGGGGCGATAACTCCTCCTAATTTTAATTTTTTACATGTAAACACTATAATAATATAAACTATTTTTTAGGATTATTATGTGTCAAAAAAATTAAAATTCGTCAAAAAAATAAATTTTGACACTATTTTAATTGTAAAAATATGTTAATAAAAATTTTGTCAAAAATAGTATTTTTGACATATAATTAATTGTAAAAAAAGTTTAAATCTTGTTTTGATAAATATTGACCATCAAAAATAATTTGTTAGAAAAATTTGAGAATATATTTTTTGTGATACTTATTAATCGTAAAAAATACTATTTATTTTGACACTTATTGACTATAAAAAATTCTCAACAAAAATTTTTAACAAAAAATGAGAAGAGATCTTGAAACTGAATAATAAACTGAGATTTTGAAGATGAAGAATGAGTAATATGATCCTAAATTGAGAGTAGTGTGATGCCAAAATTGGCGGAACTCAAGAAGAAAAATAATAATGGAGTAAGTTGAAAATAAATAAGTGTCAAAATTGAGGAGTAATTTTCTACAATCAAATTATTCATTAAAAAAACATAAAAAAAATTTGATATTTGTGATATTTGTCAAAAATATATATTAATTTTTATACTTAACTATGCCTGTTAAAAAAATCATGTTAAAATAACTCTTTTTTTTATAGTGAAATTATATGTAAATTTCAGTTTAGCATTTCTCTTAAAATTTTATTTTAGTCTTGGTTTATTCTATAAATATTTTTGGTCCTCCTCTAATATTTTATCTAGTTCCGTGCCCGTATTTCTGTGGTTCTGGCTGCCAATATAGATGAAAAAGTGTCTAATCTATCTCTTCATTTTTTTTATTTCAATTTTCTAATCTTTTAATTTATTACTTACCATTATGCAATCTAACAACCAAGTTGATTTTTTCCCCTCCTTTTAAAGCTAAATAATTAGCAGCCAAATTGATGCATCATTGTTGAAGCCTGAAGGAACAATTCATCAGGAACGAATAATATAATGGTTCGTCAAAGGAATACAAATTGATATACGTGATTATTTATTATCATACACGGTGGCAGCCTAGCATGTTTATCTTTTATCTTTTTTTTCATTTTTTTTAGTGGAATGGAATTAATAAAAGAGAAATACTAAAGAACAACACTTTTTATTAATATTAGTTAACACTTTAAGTCAATATTTTATTAATTTAATATTTAATATTTAAAATTAATTAAATATTAATTAAAAATAATAGATTTTATTAATCATATAATATTACTCAAATAATTAAGCATTATTATTAGCTCATAGTGGCATAGTGCTATAATATAAAAATATGAGAAGATTAATAATAACTTGTGTGTATTCCTACCCTATCTGATCTGCTTCCAAACGTGTCTGACATATTCTCCTGTTGCGGAATATAAGGTGAAGATATATATAGAATCTTATCAATTAATTTTGTAAAATATGATCTTATATCATATAAAATTTATATGGGATTAAAAAATTATATATATAAGGGAAAAATATGTAGTATGAAATTATAATTTGTAAGATCAAGTGGGATAAAAATTAAGAGGATTTATTATTTTCCACGAATCTTACTCAACAATATTAATTGCCATCCATAAAAATACTAATTACTCATCAATAGTAGTATTCATTTCCTCTGGCCCTTTTATTTTACTTTACTTTTTTGTTAGGAGATTTTAAATTCAGTTATATCTTAAAATAATAAAATATATTTTTATAGGATATTTTTCACATATAAATATTTTTTTTATATAAATCTTTATAAGTTATTTATATTCACACATTTTGTACCGTTATTGCACGTTCTTCTTTTTCGTTATTCTTCTTCTTCATTATCGTCGTCATCAACACCACCTCTTCCTCCTCCTCCTCTTCCTCCTTATTTTTCATTGGAATTTCTTCTCCTCGTTTTTTTTTTCTTTTTCCTCCATCACCAGTTATCTCGTTGTTAAAGATAATGAATAATTTAAGTTCAGATTGTCAATTGAATCAGAACGAAATTGATTATTGTTTTAAATCCAATCAAGTGGCTGAGGTGTGGTTCAATTCAGAAGAAAAAGATGTAGCATTAGAGAAAATATTTTTTTATATTTGTAGTAAATTTGGGTATAACACAAAGATATTTAGGTATATTTTTATTCTGATAAGTTCTGCATAATTCAAAACTCTTCCTTTTCCTCCTTCTCATCTTATGGTGTTTTTTTCTTATTCATCTTTTTTTTTACCTTCTCAAGTTTTTTCTTATTTTACTCTCTTAATAAGAATAAAAACAAAAAAAAGAAAAAAATACATAATGCTGTAAAATTACTTGAAAGATGATGAATGTACATTTATTTAACTAAAAGAAAAAATATAAGGAATAAAAAGAAGAAAAAAATGCAGCATTAGAGGAAACTTTTTTCTGTATTTGTAGTAAATTTGGGTGTAATACGATGATATTTGGGTGTAACACGAAGATATTTGGATGTATTTTTATTCTGATAAGTTTTGCATAATTCAAAACTCTTCCTCTTCCCCCTTCTCATCTTTTGCCGCTTCTTCTTCTTCATCTTCTTATTTCATATTCTCATAATTCTTTTTGGGAGGAAAAATCAAACAAAAAAAGAAAAAATACATAATGTTGCAAAATCAATAAAAAACGAAGGAAGGAAAAAATATAGCAACAACAACAGTAGTAAAAAACGACGATGAATATGAGATACGTGAAGAAAAAAGAAGAGAAACGCAAAGAAAAAAAAGAAGAAAAAAGAAGATGAGGAGGAAGAGGAACGCAAAGCACGCTATAAAAATCATTGAGTAGCGTGTGTATTGACACGTTCATATGAGTGACCGTTTTTTTTATTGGGTTTGACTCAATTTATATGACTTATAAACCAAAATAACTTATATGTGTGGCATTTCTCACTTTTATAATATATTAAAAGAATAAGTTATAAGTTACAAGTGAAAAATTAATAAATACCAACCTTCATTTAATTCTCTTTATATATATGGTGAATATGTCATAAATTGAACAATGAACAAGTAGTCTAGTTTACAACAAAATTATTGAATAATTTGTCAGAAGAAATACTTAAATTAAACCCTAAGTTAAACTTAATTCATTAGTTTAAAAATTCATCAAATTTTCACATTTTTTCTTTCCAAATCTTGGGGAGTGCCTAAGGCCATTAAGTAAAGAATTTGTTCGTTGATAATCTTAAAGGAAAGTAGACGGAGAATTGAGACCGTAGATCAGAGAAGAACAAGAGTAGTTACTATGGTGCATCACATGATGTTGGTAGTATCAATACCTCTCTAGTGGTCCTTATCTAAGATTGTAATGTGTGTGTCACACTCACACACAAGCCATACTTCATAAAGATTATAACCATATTATAGATTAATTAAATTTAATTAAAAAATAATAAATTTAATAAAATTATAAACACCATGAAATAATTAAACCTATATTATAAGTATCTATCATTAAGTGCCCTAGATGGGGTTCAATTAAATGATATCAACTCTAAAAAAATTATGCATCTTTCTTCATAACGGAGAGAGGGAAATTACTCAATTCTTTTCCATTCATAGAAGGTAATTGTCATATACCCATTTAGTGTTGAGACTTAATTAATTAACAATACACGCAAAAACCTAACTCCTTGAATATTTTTTCTTTTCCATATCAAAAGAGAGAAAGGTATCCTCCAATTTCCAACCATCAGGAACCTTCCTAAACTTCAGTTCAGTTTATAATTTTCCCTCAAATAATTTTAGGACACTTGTTAAAATTATTACGGTAACATACTAAAATAAAATTAAGAAATTTTAAATTAAATGTCCTTCACACATAGAGCTAGAAGAGTCAAATTGAGTCGAAGTAGAACTTAAATTTCACTCACCAAAATTATCGAGCAGTTCATGAGTTAATAAATTAAGTTTATCCAAATTTAAATAAATTTAACTCATTTAATTTATAAATTTAATTTCAGGTTCAAGTTTTAACTTATCAACTTACAAATTTAACTTATTAAATTATTAACGAATCGAGATCGAATTGATTTATAAATTGACTTAATCCACTTTTAATCCTAGCTACCTATAATATTTCAAACTAAATAGTCTTTATTAATTAGTGAAAAGATAATACTTTCATAGTAAGGATGTATTTGATAATTTAAAAGAGTTGATGTTTAAAAATCACATATGAGTCAATTTTATTTTTGAATGATTCATCGATTTAAATTAATTTTTAAAAGATACTAACATGAATCAAATTAGATGTTAACAACACAAATTTTACCTCACACATGAGTAGTTAATAATGAGACGTCCATAGGAGGTTAAAATTTTTTTTTTACCATAGAAATGAACATTTGGAGGTGATTCATCAATCAAATTGGATTGAATAAATTGTAAGACCAGATTATAATTTTGTGGACTTAATTCACCCTTAAAAAAACTTAAAAAGTAAAAGCAAATTTAGTAATTAAAAAAACAACGCCCTTTTTGGTCTATATTCATAGTTCATTTGTTATAAAAAAAATCATTTCACATTATTATTTGTGTCGTAAATAAAAAATAAAAAATAAATATATGTAGAGATGTAAAATGGGTAAAAGGTAGAATTTGGATCTAATTCTTATTCTACCTACGGGTTGAAATTTTTATATAAACTCAATTCTACCTTATTTGCAGATTAAAAATATCTCAATTCTAATCTTACCCATTCTTAATTCGCGGGTATTCGACTCTATTCGCAGATTACCAAAAAAATGCAATATTATTATATAATTTGATTACAATTTAAAATAAAACAGACTTTTATATAAAAAAAATATATTAAATTATTAATTAATGATATTTTCTTAGTGGCTAAGACTCTTTTGCATTTAGTAAGAGTTCTTTGATTCAACGACTACTTGAAACATATTTTTATATAAGTATATAACAAATATATATATAAAGTGCGAATTGGTCAAGTAGGGTTCAGGCTCAACCCACACCCTATCCAACTTGCACGAAAACTCTACCTGCTGTGAATCGAATTGACAACCCTACTTGACCAAGATGGATCGGGTTGGATACCCACATATAAGATGCATGTTGCCACTCCTAACCAAATGTGTCCCCGTTTTTTCTCTATTTACTTAACCTACCTTAATTTAATTAATAATTTCTATTTACGTTAAATTAACATAAAAAAATCACAATCACAAATTTCATTACCCTATTTTAATAAATAATTTGATAATAAAATACATAACAAAATTCTAAACTAAAAAAAATATGAAACACTAAAAATTTCAAATCAAACCCTAACCACAAATTTTATTACCTTAATTTAATCAATAATTTAGTAAAATTTCTAACAAAATCTTAAAGTCACAAAAAAAATTGAAAATCAGTAAAAAAAAAATTATATCAAATCCTAATCACAAATTTCATTACAGTAACTTAATAAATAATTTCATAAATTATTTAACAAAAAAATTTAAACTCACATAAAAATCTTTAAAAAAATAAAAAATATGTCAAAATTACCTCTGATGGTGGTTGCAAAATGTTGGAAACGTGGTAGTTCCAGGATTGACGGCGACACTAACATGGTGGCCACGAAGAATAGTAGCGGCGTTCCCCTTCTTTCCTGCGGTGATCGACAGCTCCAGCAGCGACAACGTCCAGCGACGGTGGCACCACAGGCATTGGCAAGTGGCAGCAATGCCGCCAGCACCTCATCCGACGAGAGAATGGGAGAGAGGAGAGAGAGCCAGAGAGGAGAGAGAGAGAAAAGAGAGAGAGAATTCGGACAAGTGAAGAAGAAGCGTTGCGCGTTTGAATTTAGCCCCAATTTTATTGTTGAATTTACCGTCAGATTAATCTGCAATAAACTGATCATTGTGACTAAAACACAACGTTTCACTAAAGAATCCGATGGTAAATCTGACGGTTGTGAATGCTCCAAAATTTGTCCCTTTTCCCTCCAAATATCACTGTCGACGTCACCATCGGAACCTCAGTTCTGATGGTAATATTTTAGGGTAATGAATTTTTTGCCATATCCGACAGTATATCCGCCGATAAATTCAACGTTAATGTCTGACAATAAATCTAATAGTATTCAACTTTTTTTGTAATATTAACCGTTAATTTTAATTATAAAAATATATATAATATATATCATTAAAATTAATAATAAAATTTATTAAAATATCGGCATATTAATATACTTACAAATTTTTCCTAATTATAATCTTCATTTTTTTTTATCTAATTTTACTCTTCTCTAAACAAATTTCTTTTCCCCTCACCTCTACTTGTCACTCCAATAGATCAAGTTCTTGCTAAAAGAGGAATTAAAGACTCCACAAATATCTTGTTGGAATTATTATAAGAAATGTCTTATATTCATTTTTTGTTTCGATCATCTGCAAAACTCTCAACTCTAAAAAAGAGATTAAGTCAGCACTCATTATATACAAGACTACAAATAAAAAAATTACAATAGCTCAAACCGAAAAAAATAATTAAATCTGAGACTAACACACCCAAATATAATAGTATAACATCACAAATAACATAAAAGTAAATACTCTTTAGTCTTTACCAAATATAACTAATGTCTGGTGTCTTTATAATTCACTAACACGAAGATAGAATAGCACTCCAAATAAGATTCTAACACGACTCCATGTGAAAGATACTAAAAGACTTATATCAAACTTTTTTTCTATTAAATTTTTTTCTTTTAATTTGTATGGTTGTGTTGCTCTCTTTCTTCTTTTTCTTCTTATAGTTATACCCGTATTCTCTATCTCATATTTTCTTTTAGGTACTGCCTAATATATTTCATTAGAACTTCATCACTCTACAAGTCAGATTAAATTATAATCCGATTAATACTTAAAAGATTATATCTTTAAAAACGTTTTTTTCATACACCACCATTTTTTATTTTTAATTTTTCTTATCAAAATGGCACCATTTTCAAATTATTTATCGAGATGTCATCGTTTTGTTACAATGACACATTTTTTTCGCATATTTTATGTAAAAAGTACTAATGAAAGGCACTTTTATATTTAGATTATTTTTTTGTTACTTACAGTATCTTTTGTCTTAATAAGTTATTAACTAATTTATTGTGGATTAGAATTTCATTGATAATGAATTACTATATGCACAAGACATGTTTTAAATTTTCAATACCTATTTAAATGAACTAATAAACTAATTAATTATTAGACTAATCCAAATTAATTTTTTACATTGAACTTATTCACAATAAAAAATACTACATACTTTAGCATTTTTGTATAATGCTAAATACTGTAAAAAAACTCTGATACCATGTCATGAAACCACTCATTCCAAAAGTTTAAGTTGATGGGAGAAGACAACATTAATAGTTATATCTCTAACACTCTTAAAACGAGTGTTAGAAATATAACTATTAGTGTTATCTTCTTTTATCAGTTTAAACTTTTGTAACGAGTGATTTCATAACAAACACTTTAGCATTTTAGAATATGACGAGACACTTTCTGAATGACACTTTCCTTTAATTTAAAAGGCATAAAACTAGTAAAATAAATGCTCTTAAAATTCTGTTTAGCAAAATGCAATAAATTAGGTCATCCGAAAGATGGAGGAAGCAACACATCCACTAGTCATGACTAGTGTGTTTATGTGGATTTCAAAACACAAACTATATATATCACATCAAATAAAAAAGGGGATCTAATCCACCAAGTTTGGAACTCCCTTGGCACCACCCCACCACATATCCCTCGTTTCATTTCAATAATATATTTATTTCTCCAAGAAGATACCATCTATATATAAAATATATATATATGGATATGTATAATAGACAGATAAGAGTAGCACCTCCCCCAAATGGAACAAATAGTGACCATACCGGCCCCAATCCAATGCAAATTAAATCAATGGGAAACATATATAAGTCTCTATTTGACTCATCAACGTCACGAGAATGGTGCAACACAACACTGTAATGTGAAAAGAAACAAAGCCTCTACCACATATTCCCTCCCCTGGTTTTAATCTCCTCTCATTAACCCCGTTTTCCTAACCTCCACTTTCTTACCTTTTTCCATTTTCATTATAAAAGTTCATTATTACTATATCTTATCTTTAATTCAAATTTATAAAAGAAGAGGACTATTATTTAATGTGAACATTAATTTTTGGTGAATATATATGAAGCTGATGATCATAGCTTTGGGACACAAACAATAATTCAATAATTATCACTTTATGTTTCTTGAAAATTACTACTACTACTATATAACGCAAACCCAAGTGTGAACAAGGAAATTCTTGGTGAAAGGGTGTAAAAGAGAGAAGAAATTATTAACTTTAATTTTGACATGCATAGTGATCTCCGCTAGATAGGCCCCCTTAAACACTTTTTGACTTCAAGCTGCAGTTTTGTTTTAAATATACTAAATATAGGTTTTCATCATCATGTGATTTGTGGTGAAGTATTATTCATTTATTCTCATTCTTTCCCTGCTAAGTACTTATTCCTATTTTACTGTATGAGAAAGTTTAGGGCAGTATTTTTATTAAATTTTGGTTAGTATTTAATTAATAAAAAAAGTGAATAATTTTATATTATTGGATAAAATTTTATACTATTAAAAATATTATTGATAATTAATTAATTATTATAAATCACAAAATTTACTAGTTTTCTAGCACTTCTCTTATCATATTTTTCAATCTTTAATTAGCTATTTTAACACAACAACTTTGAACATTTTATTGTTAATTTAATAAATCTACAATTATTACAAAAAGTTTACCATTTTGATTACTAATTTATGAAATAATCTCTTAGAAATAAATAGAAGATATACACTAAGAAAAAAATAAAATAATAATCATCATAAGACTTATAGGATTTTTGTAGATGCAACCACCTCTTAAGTTAATGTGTCATGTTCGAACTTATTACTTTTATTTACACTAAAATAGAGTTTATTATTCATTATTGTTATTATCCTTGTATTCTTAATATATTCCTCAATCATTAACTGCTTATTTTAACCAAATAAAAATTATTTCTATTTTTTTAACTCGACAAATCTACAAATATTATAAGAAATTCACAATTATGATAAGTAATTTGTGAAATAAATTACTAAGAATAAGAATAGAAGATATATATTAGGGGAGAAAACAAATACATTGCTAGTTGATTGTATGGTTTGAAAGTTTTAAGTTTGTTATTTTTGTCATTTGATTGTTTGTATGATTTGAAAAAGATCTTTTTTAGAAATTAAATTATATACATATATATTATTGAAAAAGATGTAATTCTTTCGTTGTTGCCACTATTATTTCTTTTAAATGATATTTTTATTAATTTTTTAAACTTTTAAATTAAAATAAGTTAATTATCCCAAGTTTTATATATCTTAAAATTTAAACTATATTTTTATGGATATCGCTGATTTAGTGGTTAGTTTTTTAGTTTATAACAAATACTAACAATTCTGTGTACTTTTGTTAACATATATCTTTAGCACATAATAAGATTATTATTAATAATTTTTTTTAAATATTTTATTTATTTTCTTTATCTATTCTCATTTAATTTATTTAAATACATTAATTATTTATTTAATTTAATTGAAATAAATATCACATTATTTAATATTTTATTTGATTATATTAATTATAACTAATCAATTACATTAATTATTTAATTTGACTGAAATGAATGATTTTCATTTTATATTCAAAAAATACTTAATAAATAATAATAATAATATCAAAATAGGTAACAAATTAATATATTAATGTAAAATTTGAGAAGTAGATATGAAATCTGATCCAATTTATGTAATTTGTAAAAAAGAGGATTCGATTTAATCTAAATTAGTGTGATTTTGATGCATTTTCTACTTTGGATTGGTGGATAATAGCTTTATGTGGATTAGTTTCTATTTGAACACTCCTACTTATAAATAATGATAAATTTTATATTTAACTTTATTTTTATGTGTTTAATTATTTAAATTTAAATTCTTAACATGTACTCTATATACATTTTTTTGATTTGTTGGTAATATAAAAAATATTTGGATAATAAACATAAAGGATGATTTTATTAATCACAATAATATAAATTTTTTAATTATTGATCATTTTAAATTAATTGGATTTTAACATTATTATATATTATGTGTAGAATTAACTATGTATAATAATAAGATTAAGTAGTTATACTTATTTTAAATTTTATAATTTTGTAACAAAATTCTAAAAAATTACCTTGTTATGCGTTAGTAACCGAAGTAGATAATTCTTTATTATTTAAAAGAATAACAATAGGAGAATTAAACTTTGAAAAAAATTAGTTAAAATAAATAACCTTAATTACATTGATCTTTTTAACACATTTGAAAAGATAAAATATACATTTAATAAAGTTATTACGGTTGTGTATTGTAGAGAAGGAATTTTGACTTTTTTTTCTTTTTTTATGGCCATGGACATGACAATGACATTTTTTTGGAGTTTAATTTCTGTTGAAATTCACTGAATGGTTAAAATGTACTAAATTTTAATTTAAGTGACATTGTATTTTTATGTTTTTAAATAGAAGAATGAGATACACTTAAAGTTCAAAATATTACCAAATAAAATGAAAGATTTTATATTTGAGATCTAACTCAATTACCCAAATTAATGGTAGTAAAAATCAAACTTAAAATTTGAAAAAAAAAAGACTCCATGATCAATAAATACTGTTATAAAACACTTGATAAATGTTTGAGTAATATCTTAATTTTTTTTATACATACAAAAATTTGTTTTTTAAACAAATAATTGTACTAAATGGCTAAATCGATTTTGATTTTTGAATAATTAACATTACTTTTGTTTTATTATAACAAAAGATTTTTTTGTAGAAAAGATCTATATCAATAATTATTATTTTACATGTAGACAAGATATTATGCATTAAAATGTGCATTTATCTTATCTTTATTATTAGTTTTGGCAAGTGTTTAAACTAATAAAAAAATATAAAACTCTTTATAGGTATAAATACAATTACTTCAACTCAAAACTAGATAAAATCAGTAAATTTTAACGAATAACAACGTTGACCATATTATTTTAATTCTAAAAATGAATATGATACTATAATATAAAATAATTTTAGGTAAATTATAAATAAGATAATTAATCTAATGATAAATCTTATCTCATATTAAATTGTATTTATTATTCAAATTGATTTTAATATAAAAATAAGAGAATTTAAAAATTTTACTCATAAATTATAAAAAAATTATAAATTTAACTACTAATATTTTAAAAAAATTAAAAAAATATTATATATATTTATATATTACCTTATATAAGGTGCGGATACATATATTAGTAATTTTTTTAAAATAAGGTGTAATATATGAAATGATTTTGTCTACTACTAATGTCTTATCGGACATTCTATGACTGATGTACCGGATTATTTTTAGATATATAGATGTATATATTTTATAAAGTAGATAGTTAAAATCGTTTACGAAATATTATTTATTTTTTAAGTTGGTTTTCGAAATTTTTTAATTAAATTTATTTTTTAAAAATTTTAAATTAATCACATTGATTTTTTTTTATGTGTTAAAATTTACTGATATTTTATATTAGTAATACAACAGTACATACATAAGATTTTTAATTAATTGCTAAAATTATTAGTTTATAAAATTAGATTAAATTAAAATCTAATTAAGAGAGGATCTTAAATATTGTAATCTCTCAATTTAGGATTAATTTGATATAATTTTATAAACTTATTATATTAACTTCTAATTAAGACTATCAAATATATGTTGTGATGTCACTTAATGAACCATATCAATAAATTTCAATGCTATTAATAATAGAAATAACAGAAAAATTAATATAAGTAATTAAAAAAAAACAAATTTTATTAAAAAATTCAAAATCAATTTAAAAAGCAAGTAATTTTTCAAAAGCTAATTTAACCATTTACTCGTATCTTATACGTACCAAAAATATAGCGTTAACCATGTAAGCCATTAGGGATATCAACAGATAGGGCGGGGACGGGGATGTCTCTCTGCTCTCCGTCTCCGTTTCCATTTTTTGTCGTAGAAAAATACTGTTCTCCATCTCCATTCTCCACAGAGTCCTATTTTTTGCGGGACCCCATTTCCCATATATTTAATAATTCTGACTAATTATTAATTTCCATAAGAATAGAATTGAAAGTATCCATCATATACAAAAACAGCAAGATTTTATACAAAAAAATCTAAACAACATGATGATGACTTCTTTCAAAATGACGCAGTGGAGGACGCCACGGCGAACCGGAGCACAGAGTAGTGGACGAGGTGGGGGACATGGCGACGAACCAGAATACAGAACAGTGGACGAGGTGGGAGACACGGCAGCAGAGAGGAGAATGGGCACGGCGACAGAGTTGTGAAAAGGAACGCTGCGAATATAGAGAATGACGCGGTGAGGGTGATAGAACGGTGAGGAGTGACAATGCAGTGAGGCGGGAGAGTGACGAGGGGGTGGCTGCAGAGAGGTTGGATAAAGTATGGACGACGCTAGAAATCTATAAATTAAAGAAGGGTTATGTAAATAAGGATTAGAAATTTTGGATCTATATATATATATATGTGTGTGTTTGTATTTTGAAGATTAACAGAAATGAGGCAAAAAATTTTGTTCAAATCTCTGCGTTTGTCTCAGCAGAATTTTATCTTCTATCTTTATTTTTATGAGAAAAATTTTCCACACTTAAATCTCTATTTAGAATAGTTTCCACAAAAATTTTGCCATTCTTATGAACTATTTTCATAATCTAAAAGTATTGAGTTTGATTTTTCTCAATTCTATGTTTTAAAATTATTTTTAAAAGCTTGGAGATATACACTTTAACTTACTAAACGTATAAGTTCTCGTGCATCAAATCGAATTTAATAACTATTGTGAATCAGCTATATAAATAAATATTCAGTCAGTTTTCTCTCTCTTCTCTCTCTCTACCTCTGTTTGATTGCTAGATTCACAAAAGGTTATATTTAAGTTTTGTATTGGCTGAATATTAACTAAAATAAAATTGTTTCTTTAGTTGGATTGTACATGAGAGTATAATAAATACTTGGACATTATAAATCCGTTCTAAAATAAACCCTAAATTATTTTATGCTCAGCTTGCAGGGAATAATGACCACTTGAATTGACTATTTACCATAACTAAGATTCTTGTTCAAGAAAATCTTGTAGTATGTCAGCTTGCTGAATTATTATTTATGCCTTGGCTTGTTTGTCAAAATTGGTTGCCCCAGTTCAACGCCCCACTATGTATATGGTCGAGGTGACAAAATTTTGTAAAATTATATTTGTATCCTTTTATTTTAAATAAACTAAGTAATAAGTATTGAGGTAATATCCTAAATCGTTTTTGAAATTCTCAATTCACTTCGATTGAGTCTTTTATTTTTTAAAATAATCAAATATATTATTTATTTTAAAAAAATATAAGTCTTTATTAATCCAAATATCATGAATCATTTTAACGTTATTAATATGTGTAATTAAATACTAATTTGACAATTTATTACAAATTGATATAGATAAATAATAAATTTAATTTAAATTAGTATTTTAAATTTTTTTAAAACATTCAAATTCGTTCGTATATAATTATAAAATTCTAACTTTCAATTATTCATCTTCATTTTTTGTTCTTCTCTCCTTTTTTAGATCTCCCAAATTTGAACCTGCTCTTCTTCTGCCACTCGTAAACCTCTTCTCCCCTTTAAGTCTCTTCTCCTTTTTTTCCGCTTCCACTCTCCTTCTCCTTCTCCTTCTCCTTCTTCCTCTTCCTTCCTTCTTCTGACCTCTCCCTCGCGAACCTCGCCTCGCCTTCATACTCCTCCTCCGTCACCTTGTCTTCGAACTCCTGCGCCACCGACTGTCCAGTGTCGCATTTCTTGATGAGTCTCTTCTTGGACTTCGACTTAGATGAATCGTTATCGTAGACCGGACCCTGCAAACACTTGCGTCGTCACTAATCACCACTGTCCCCCTCGTTCTCGTAATCATCGAAGAGCGCATTGTCGTGGTGGGGTTTGAGATCGGATTGAATGTCGTCGTAATCTATCAAGAATTTTTCGTCCTCATCGCGGTACATGAAAAAGCGAATTTTTTCCTTTTCGCTCTCAATTGGATCGAAGAGGAAGAAAATTTTTTCAGAAGGCTCACCATTACCTCTAGGAGCTAGCTGAAGAAAGAATGCACTAAATAATGGCGTGACTTCGAATTCATTTACGATACTTTTTTTGAGAGGAAAATTAGTTGCGTCATTAACGTCAAATTAGAGAATGATTTTGGGAGTGAAACTGTTGGCACTAACAGAACCACTGGAAATAGACTTGAAAACGGGTTCGGTATGAATTGGGGAGAAGTGAAGGGCGACAAAAAGAAAAAAGAGGAAGCGATCGAAATGAGAGAGTGAGAAGTAGGAAAAGAGATGAATGATGAAGATGAGAAGAATGACAACATAAAATAAAGGAAGAAGAACAAATAATGAAGATGAAAATTTGAGAGTTAGAATTTTTATAATTGTGTATAAATCAATTTAAATATTTTAAACAAATTTGGAGTACTAATTTAAATTAAATTCATTATTTCTCTACATCAATTTACAGCAAATTATCAAATTAGCACTTAACTACATACATTAATAATATTAAAACAGCTGATAATATTTGAATTAATAAAAACTTATGTTTTTTAAAATAAAAAATATATTTAATAATTTTAAAAAATAAAAAACTTAATTAAAACAAATTAAAAATTTCAGAACTCAATAAATATTCATATAGATAGTCTATATTCCTTCTTTCACTAATTTTTACTTAACCTAACAATATATATAGGATTATTTTTTCTTTCAAACAAAGTTTCTGTCTTTCAAATAATGTTTCTCTACTTTAATTACTTTCTCTCCAACACACGGGAGAAGCTCAGTAAAGCTCAAAGGGACGGTGGGCACTTTAAATTTTAATTTTTTCATATATATGTATATTGTTTTTCCTTTCTTGTATATTTAATTTTCTTTAAATTATTTTATTGTGTTAAAATTAAATACACACTTCAAGTTATTAAAAACATGCAAATTTTTATTCTTATTTAGTATACATGTTTTTATCCATTGAGAGTAAAAGATGTGTCTCCAAGAGCGTGATAAATTATCTTTAATTATCCGATATTTAATGTGATTAGTTTTGAAATTTGTATATTAATGGGACTTTTAACATTGGAGTAAGTACTAATAATTTGTTAGCAAATCAACTTTTAAGTTGGTAGGGCATTGGTCATCGGAAAACTTCAATAGAATCCTATAAAATATTTTCATAGTTGACTTTGTATGAAAGTCTAATAGGAGAAATTAATACCTTATTTTTTCGAGGAGGAGGAGGTAAGTGATTATAGCGGGTTTTTTTTTTTTATTGAATTGTTGTATTTATGTGTCAGATATATTTTAGTTTATGCATGTATTTTTTATGTCTAAACTACAGATTATTATGTATATTTTTTATACTAATCAAATTTATACGTTTGAATAATTTTTTAAATAATCAATTGAAAACTTAGTTGTCTTTAGAAAATACATAAAAATTAAATTTAAACAACAACAATAATACAATAACAACCATATTAAACATAATCTAATATAATAAATTAGATTACTATATATCAAAGTATTTTTTTTATTCAAATTTATTCAAGTAAGTTCAATATCAACAAAAATTACTATCATTAAAAAAGTGTCATTATATGTGCTTTTTATTCTTCTTCTCTCCCGTACTTTTTTTTCTCCTCTCCTGCGTTTTTTCTTCTTCTTCTTCTTTCATTCACACATACCTTCTCCTCCTCCTCTTCCTGCTCCTTCTTGGTGCACGCAGATTCTTCTTTAGCTTCTCCTCCTCCTTCTCCTCTTCTTCTTTTTCTTCTCCTCTTTCATTATGATCATCACCAACAACATCAACATTTTGCTAATTGATTATTTTTTTAATCGAATTGAATGGAATGCAATTGCTGAATTGAATTGAATGGACACATGTGTTTTGAATTTGATTTTATATAATGGATGATGTTCCGTTCATTTAATACTTTATAATTGTTTCACCTTAATAAAGTGTTTGGTTCATTATGCAGAAAACTGTTTGAATTTGATTTTATATAATAGATAATGTTCCGTTCATTTAATACTATACAATTGTTTCACTTTAATAACGTGTTCGGTTCATTATGAATTGAATTGAATTGATAATCTCTAAATTTTAGACACATGTGTTTTGAATTTTATTTATATAATGGATAATGTTCCGTTCATTTAGTACTATACAATTGTTTCACCTTAATAATGTGTTCAGTTCATTATGTAAAAAGCTGTTTTGAATTTGATTTTATATAATGGATAATATTCCGTTCATTTAGTACTATACAATTGTTTCACCTTAATAATATGTTCGGTTCATTATGAATTGAATTGATAATCTCTAAGAAGAGGAGAAGAAAGAGGAAGAGAAAAAGAAGGAAAGAAAAAAAATTTGCATATGCAAATTTGGAAAAAGAAGAAGAAATATGAGGAGGAGGAGAAAAAGAAGGAGAAGAAGCACATAATTTAAAAAATTATTATAACAACTTAAATAAACTTGGATAAAAATTTTATTTCAACGTAGAGCTTTATTCTATAATAAAATAATCAATTTTTTATAAATAAAGTATAGTTAGATAACATATATTGGTTAGTAAAATATTTCTATATGATCATCATACAAGATTTGAAAGTCTTAGATATAAATATAGGAAGCTACTAAGATAAAAAGTTTAAAATGTTTTTTTAATATGTTTTTTAATAATTAAAATTTAGTATATATAATCGACTAGATTGTGTTATTTTTGTCAAAATTAGACCAGATAAATTAATTTGATCGAAAAAATGGTGAATCAAATATTGAGTCGGTCTAAATTTATTTTTTATAAAAGATGACTACAATATCCTTATTATAAAAAATGATTAAAATACTCCTATTATATATATTAATTTTAAAATCTTTATATCCTAACTCAATGACGACAAGAAGTAAGGGTTGGAATTTTTGATTTTAAAATTAATATATATAATAGGAGTATTTTAGTTATTTTTGATAATAAAGGTATTGTAGTTATTTTTTATAAAAAAATAATATTAATTTAGAATAATTCAATATTTGATTCGCCATTTTTTGGTCAAATTAATTTGTCTATCTAATTTTGACAAAAATAATACGATTTAATTGATTATATGTGTAAAATTTTAATTACGAAAAAATATTTTTAAAAAAATTCATTTTAAACATTTTTATCTGAGTAACTCTGATAAATATATTGTCATATAATAAACACTGATAAATATATTGTCATATAATAAAAAGATTAAATCATTAATATTTATTAGAAAACTAAAAACCAATTACCACAAATAATTTATCGTCAGAAATAAATTAATTTATCGTCAGGAAAAAAAACCACAAACGCACTCATAATTAGGGTTGGCAACATGTACCCTACTCGTGGGTACGCAATCCAACCCCATCCGATCGGGTAGGGTTTTCAACTCGATTCGCAGCGTGTGGGGTAGTGTGCGGGTTCGGTTCTCGTGTGGGTTGGATAGAATGCGGGTTGAGCCTACCCGACCAACCCGCATCCTATCTATGTATATGTTATATATTTATATAAAAATATGTTTTAAGTGAATGTTGAACTAAAGATCTCTCATTAAATATAAAAGATCATTAATCACTAAAAAAAATTATTAATTGATAATTTAATATTTTTTTATATAGAAGTTAGTTCTATTTTAAATTATCATAAAATTATATAATAATTTTGTATCTTTTTTGTAATCTGCGAATAGATCGAATATTCACGGATTAAGAGCGAGTATAGTTAGGATTGAAATATTCTCAACCTACATGTAGTATTAAAGTTAGCTTTAAATCCTATCTCATCCTACCCATTATCACCCCTACTCGTAATGAAACAAATATGAGCTACTTTCATAGCAGCTACTTCCAGCCAAAAAAGAAAAATCTCATTCAGCGGCACGTCATAGGCTCATAGCCCAAATGATTGTTTTAAATTAAAGGAATGCCAAGTCGTTCAAATGGCCAAGTTGTTGATGATTTAATTTAATTGGTTAAGGTAATTAAGAAATTATTAATCAAATAACTCACATTACTAATGAGTTATAATTTAAATATCATCATCTCTGTATTTGAATCATCGGAAAAAAAATAGAAATCATATTATACTCAAGTATTATATTGTAGCGGTGGAAATTGGAAAATTGGATCGGAATGTGTGGGGGTGTGCGTGTGATTGTTTCTTTGTTAAAACCTCGGACAGGTTGGGGCCAAGTACGTCTGATGTGGCACCTCCATCGCCAATTCGCCATCCTTTCTTGTTGCTATGTCCGAATGTTAAACCTGCTGACGCGCATCACACTCACACTTAAACCCATTTTAACTATTACTAATTCAACACTCTCTATATATATAATCCCCACGTTTTCCTTATTAATGGACTTTATACAATAACTAAAATTCAGTCTTTCATTAATCAACTATATTACTTATAAATTGTAACGAGTACATAAAAAATCAGATATAAAATTAACAACTAAACTAATTATGTGTATAAAATATATATTAAAATATAAAATATACAGTAAAAATAAAATAAAAATATAAAAAATTATAAAAATTTATTATTTGTATTTATTAATTAATTAC
>NC_029776.3:854464-889856 GCF_000817695.3 Arachis duranensis
AACAATATAAATTAAAATATATTATTAAATTAAAAAATTAATTACCAAAAAAATAAATCTTAATGATATGATAATTAGTTTTAATATTTTTCATAAAAATTATATAAATTTATACATAATACATGATAACTGATTTTTTTTATAGCAGTGCTACGGACCTACGAGAAATTATAACTCATGAATGATTAAAAAAATACATTCTAAATAACACTTAGTATCATTCCAAAATTAAATAACATGATACATTTTCTCTTCGTCATAATGATTAATTCAATTAATTACATCACATATCAATTTTCAAATTTTGTGTGGTTACAATACAAAAAATTCTCTATTTATATTCTTCTCTATTATACCCATAATTATTCAATTTTTTCAAATAAAAATTACAATTTTCAAAATACAATCTACAGAAAATATCTCAAAATCTTAAAATCAAACATTATAAATCTTGAAAGCATATATTTATATATAGTATAAATTTACCTGTATTTAGTAGAAAATAAGATTTATATACATTCTCAAGAGACGTGACGACATTAATATAAATAACTGTTGATAAAAAAAAAATTACAGTAAAAATATATAAGTTAAATGAATCAGATACAATGTAAAACAGGTCAGATAATTGAGATTGAATGATAGAGCACGTCAAATAAACCATATTAGTTAAAAAAATGAATAATAATGACATGATTATGAATTCATGAAAAACAAAAGAGAAGAGAAGAAAATAATAATATTTTTTTTTAGAATTTGTTCTTTCCGTTTCATTGTATTTTTTTTTTCAGTTTCTATTTAATCTAAATTTTCATGTGGCCAAAATCAATAATATTCAGTTGTTTATTATTTTTATTTGGATTTTGAATTTAAGTTTTTATTATATATTTTTTATGCTTTTTTAATTTCACCTATAATTCTTATAAATTCAATTATGAAAACATTTTGTTTTGGTTTAATTTATACATGATATTATATTATTTGATCATTTAATTGGGTATTATATGTATAAAATTATAAATGTTATTTATATTAAAAATATTTAATTGTAAATATTTTAACTATTTTCACTGGATGAATAAATAAGAAAAGAAAACAAATTAAAATAAATAAATTAAAAAAGTTTTGTGCATAATAGATTAATTAAAAATTTGCACACACATGATAATCGAAGATATCACCAGATTTAATGAAATTATTAGTAATAGATGAAATCTCTTTTTAATTTATAATAGTTGGTAAAATAATTTAATTATTATTAATATTTTTTATTATTACTATTAATGCAATTAATACATATATCTTATTCAATAATTATTATTATTTGTCAGGTTGAAAAAAATGAGAAGCGTGAGAGGAAAAATTTTAATTGATTTTTATTGTTATCAAATATTTTCGTTCTTTTTATGTGTATATAGGTTTTTTTATCAATTAATTAGTCAATCAATATTTTATTCGATAGCACAAAAATGAATGGGTTAGCTTAACTATAGCAAAAAAAAAAATCTAAGATATTTAAGTCACCCAAAAAATCTAAAATATATTTTCCAAAATATATAAGTTACATTAAATATTTCAAATTTTCAGTTTTAATGAAATATTTTAATAAGTGATTTTAAGGTGATTAATTATTAATAAAATATAATTTGTAAATGCTAAATGCTAGTAACTTAACAAAGTAATTCCATTATTAATTAATATATTAATCAACTTCTCACATTTAATATTAGGTGAAAACTCAGAAGCAATCGATTTCACGTTGAGAGTTGTTAGATGAAAATTTAATCAACTCAATCAAATTATCTAACGACTCTCAGTTATCAACTTCATGTGAAGTTGATTGCACTTGAATTTCCACCTTAATACTAATTTCTTCGAATGATTTTAAGTTTGATGATTTATCTGCCTTAGTTAAATTAATTTATTTTAAATTTTGTTATTAGATATTCAATTAATATTAGTTGATAAACACATAAAATTTATCCATAAATATATAATAATTAATTTAATAATTAATTGTTAATGTGTTCATAGATATATAATAAACTTTTCTTTGAGAATACGGGAATGCGTGTGTAGCATATGGAGGAGAAGAGGAGCACAGGATTATTTTCTACTCATTTGATGACTTTGTAGCCAACTCTCATTCCGGGATTATACGAAATTTGGAATTTTTCTCTTTTCAGAACCTTGCGCTTGCGGGATAGGATTTAACCATAGTCACCCTCAACTAGAGTTAAGAATTATAACCATGGTTAAGTTTTTGGTGTGTCACTGAACCCTATAAAAGGATCACCTCATCGTTACAAGATTTCCCATCACCTTTTGGTGTCCCTTGTTCATACCTCACTCGAAAAAATTAAACAGCACAAAATCTTTCCACTTTCCATGTTTATTTCTCCTTCCATTTCCTTCGTTTATCATTGTTAGATCTTTCTTCTCTCATTTCCAATCTCTGGTTCGTTCTCTTCATTATATTCCCTCCTAATCCCATGTTATTATTATGATTCTAGTTCTCACGCAAACGTTGACAAAATATTAATTAGTAATAAATTCATAAGTTAATGTAGAGTTTTGACGACGATGGATTTTGAAATGGAGAAATTAAATGTGATGCCTTGGGGTTTATGATTTGAAATGGTTGATTTTGTAATTTTGTGATTAACAGGGGTTTATTATACAAGTGTGTAGAAGATGGCATCAAGCGGAAATGGAAACGTGGCTAACGGTAACGGGACGGCGAGGAACGGACTTCCGGCGATCCATACCCATAAGAAGCACGTGAACGGGATTTGTCACGACGACAGCGGTCCGACGGTGAAGGCTAAGACGATTGATGAGCTTCACTCTCTTCAGAAGAAGAAATCAGCACCTACCACTCCCGTTACGGGCTCCCAAACTCCCTTTGCCACCCTCTCTGAACAAGAGCGCCAGAAACAGCAACTCCAGTCAATCAGGTAATATTAATGAATTTAATTTTAATATATTTTTGATGTAAAATTATTTTACACACACGTCAAATCATACGACGATTTATCAGTAAAAATAACGATTTATCAATAAAAATAATTATTTTTTATATTAATGTAGATTGTGTGAATAATTTTTAAAGAAAACGTCTATAGTTATAGAATTATATAAAATATTTTACATTATCATGTATCAAAATTAATATAAAATATTAAATAAATATTAAAATTTAATAATTATATATTTATATTTTAATATATATTTAACTGATTTTATATGTACAGGAGCACCATGAGTTAATAATAATAATGACATTTATATGTAGCCAATGTATAATGAAAGTACGAGAATTTTGATGTATAATTTTATTTTTTATTATTATTTATAATTAAAAAAAGTATTTTGTTATTACTAAAAGTTGAATCTATATTCTCTAATATATGAACGTAATAAATTTATCATTTTAATTAAATTTATATTTATAATTGTGTATATTTAATTTTTAAAAATGTAAATTGATAAACACATTAATACTTATTAATATGTTAATAATAATAATATATTTAAACAGAATAAAAAGAATTTACACTAATCATATGTTTATAGTTGCCATGTCACTAAAATAATCAGTTTGTATTTTTTTTTCCGTATGAATAATTATTCTTATAAATGAATATATTTAAAAGGCTCTTTTTTAAAAGAAAACAAAATATAAATAGACTACAAAATGCATATATTTACACATTGATGATATAAATTTCCCCTTTAGTTGGAATATGAGTTTAAGGTAAATTTGTACAGTTTTCTATTATTCGTTATTACATATCCACGGATGTATTATAGATAGGTCGTACATACTCGTATTTCCTATTTTAGCATGAAGATTGAGTTATGGGAGGGAAATTGTCACATAATTATTGGGTTGATTAATGAGTATATAAGTTCTGTTTTTTATAGTCAAGACATTTGTTTCGTGCGGAAAATACGGGAAGTTAGAAAGTGTTTGTTTTCAAAAAGAGGATGAGATCTAGTATTATATGTTTAATGATTAAAAATNTTTAATTTAGTACCAGTTTTCTTGTTTTTCGGTCTCCGTAATGTTAGTGTTAGAGAGAGGAAAAAGCGCGGTGGGGCTATATTTACGATACACGTGTGATGTAACGTATTTGAATGAGAAAGTGTGATGGATCTGATGATGCCAAAGGCTCTGATTTGATTCATTTTGTGAATGTGGGGCCCAATCATAGTGGGCCTTCTAAGACAAAATTAATCAAACTTTTGTTACATAAATAGAACCTATAGCAGCCAAGATGCTTGGGAAACAGCACTATAAAAGGAAATTCCCCTCAATTTAAGATTTTAACCTTTTGTAAAAAAATAAATTCTTATTTTCGGAGAAATGGATTTTATCTAACAAAAAAATTTAAAACTGACCTACAATATCTAGCTAGTATTTAATTTAATTATAGTTCTGATGTGACTGCAACCACAAGATCTTGGAATAATATTATATATATACGTATTTATATATAACTACGCTACTTCAAAAAAATTATTAATAAGTAACGAGTAATAAATTTCTTGTTTTTATGAATTTGTTTTGACAGTGCATCATTGGCGTCACTGACGAGAGAAACTGGACCAAAGGTGGTGAAGGGAGACCCAGCTAAGAAGTCAGAATCACAAGTGCACCACGACCACCACCACCACCACCACCATGTTGCTACTCCAACCATCGCTGTTAGCGACAGTGCTCTCAAATTCACCCATGTCCTCTACAATCTCTCCCCAGCTGGTATATACTATTATTTAATTATTAATTAATTTCCTTCTAACTTTTGTTATTTACTTGATCTATCTTCTTATCGTATACTAAGTCTCCTTCTTATGTCGTTACATCACACTTGCTAGTTGTTTTCTTTTCAATTCATTATTAATTATTATTGGTAGGTATAACATCATCTTAATGTACCTTCTCTGTACGAAAGCTAAGCTTGTAGTTCATAACAACGTCGCCTTCTAACTTCATCTATTTGAATTTCTCAACAATGGTTTTATTTTATTTTTCCATAGCCACATTAATTATTTGGGAATTGACTTCTTGAAAAATGAAAGTACTTTAATTCAATGAACATGAAAGTAAACCCTAACCCTACTTGTTGAGAAAAATCCTTTCTTAATTAATTTGAGTCATATAATCAAAATATAGACTATGGTATAATGTTATTAGTGTGAATTTAGATAACCGTTGTGCTTATTGCGATGCAGAATTATATGAACAAGCAATTAAGTATGAGAAAGGATCGTTCATCACTTCCACAGGGGCATTGGCAACACTTTCTGGTGCCAAGACAGGGCGTTCTCCGAGGGACAAGCGCATAGTTAAGGATGATGTTACTGAGAATGAGCTTTGGTGGGGAAAGTGAGTACTATGTTCTAACCAAATTTCTTATTTAAAAAATAAAAGTGGTTAATTTTAGATAATAAAAATGACCATTTTTGTAACTTGTAGGGGCTCCCCTAACATTGAGATGGACGAGCACACTTTTATGGTGAACAGAGAAAGAGCCGTCGATTACTTGAACTCTCTCGACAAGGTTAAATTTATCTCCCATTTCCCTCCGTCATTCCAATGTTTTTTTAATATATATGTATATAAGCTTACGTCACTTTTTATTTTAATAGAAATAAAAGATGGTGGCTTATCTCATATTTTTTAAGATAGTGATATGGGTATTGGGTATGGAATGGTGGTGCAATATCACGCAAAAGTTTATCTGATCCCTTATGTGCAGGACAATAATCTCAGCCTCCGATAATTTCCTTTCAGTTGTTCCTTTTTTAAAAATTTATTATTATTATTGGCTCTTGTTATCGGTGCCTTGCATTTAGTATGGGATATGTCATATTGTCATATTCATACTGTTCAGAAATTGAAGATAATAGATATCTGTTTAATAACATCCGTTTCTTTAGATTATTCATATCTGAAAAATAGTTATTTTTGTTGGTGTATTAATATTAGATACCCGTGTAAAACTTGTTCATCACACTGCCCTTGTGAGAAAATCAAATCCAATTTATATATACACCCATTTCTATTCTGTTCTGGAATCATTGCTCAACCTTATCATATCTTATCTGATAATATCTGATACATGTTAATTGCAATTCCCTGCTACTAGTGTGTGTATGAAGTGATTAACACTGGTGATTGTTGTGCAGGTCTTTGTCAATGACCAATTCCTGAATTGGGACCCTGAGAACAAAATCAAAGTGAGGATAGTATCAGCAAGAGCTTATCATTCCTTGTTCATGCACAACATGTAAGTGAAAAACTCTAGCATGAAATTTAACATGTTGTTTATCCTTTGTTCCTTCAGAAGAAAAAGGTATAAGCCGGCCAGATAAGTACCCAATCGTTGAAAGCCTTATTTACATTATACATTATATATTATATATACAATATAGTCCCTGATGAGTGGAGGAAGTGGTTCCCTACCATTGGCATTGGCTTGTTAGTTTAGTGTACAATTTGGATAACTGGGTCGGTGACAGGTGTATCCGACCCACTCCGGAAGAGCTGGAGAATTTCGGTACTCCGGACTTCACTATATACAATGCTGGACAGTTCCCCTGTAACCGTTACACTCACTACATGACATCCTCCACTAGCATAGACCTTAATCTTGCTAGGAGGGAAATGGTCATCCTCGGCACGCAGTATGCCGGGGAGATGAAGAAGGGCCTGTTCAGTGTCATGCATTATCTCATGCCTAAGCGTCAAATCCTCTCCCTTCACTCTGGATGCAACATGGGAAGAGACGGCGATGTTGCTCTCTTCTTTGGACTCTCAGGTATAGTATCTAGCCGGTGGATCAAAAGCCGTCCCCAAAAACAGATCGCCCCTCCCTCATACGATATGTTCCTTCCTTTTTCCTTCTCCCTATGAATGATTGTGTGGCCATAATCCAGTGTGCTTGCTTCATTGCTTGTTTGTTCGTTCATGTTTTCAACCATGTTTAGCTATGGATACATGAATTATGCTTTTGTTACTGTTTTCAAGGTACTAATGAGTCCTTTTTTGTTGTCTTTCTTTTATTGTTATTTTGTTATTTATTTTAGGTACTGGAAAGACCACCCTTTCTACCGATCACAATAGGTTCTTGATTGGAGATGATGAACATTGTTGGAGTGACAAAGGTGTATCCAACATTGAAGGTGGCTGCTATGCCAAATGCATTGATCTCTGCCAGGAGAAAGAGCCTGATATTTGGAATGCAATCAGATTTGGCACAGGTAATCTTATTTGATCACTTATTAATGGCCATATGATTAGTTGAAGAGACACTTTAGAAAATTTAAGCATAGATATCAAAGAGATTGAATGGTGGATTGTCAAAGTATACTTTGGACTAGTGAGAATTGAGAAATGCATTTTGATTTAATCTTTTATTTGCCGTGATTGGCAGTCTTGGAAAACGTGGTGTTTGATGAGCATTCCCGAGAGGTTGATTACTCAGACAAATCAGTTACAGGTACATAAATTTTATTTTTAAGATGAATTTGGCTTATACTAATCCAGTGTTTTAGAGTTTGACCACGTTTCTGATTATGCAATGATTTCGGATAGTTCCAATTAAGTGGCTAAGTATATCACAAGATGATGCCTTATGTTGTGACTCAGTCATAACAACAACATGCAGTTTACTTAATTCTTAATATGATTTTAAAACAAGTTCTTGATAACTTAAATTAAAAACTAATCTAAAAAAGTGCAAGGTCAACTCATATAAAATAACCTCAATGTTGCTGACATAAACCTCCTGTCATCTGGTAAGGATAAGGATAGTATTGAATAGAGACCCAAACGTTTGTCCAAGAAAAATGTTGATGTCTACGAAGCAATTGAATAAGGACAAACATTCTGACTGCAAACTATTTTATAGATGAATTTGAACATTGATTGATTTTATGGTGCAGAAAATACAAGAGCATCTTATCCTATTGAGTACATTCCAAATGCCAAATTGCCATGTGTTGGTCCTCATCCAAAGAATGTTATACTTTTGGCTTGTGACGCCTTTGGTGTGCTACCACCTGTCAGTAAGCTAAACCTTGCACAGACCATGTACCATTTCATCAGTGGTTACACTGCTTTGGTATGTATCAGATCATAGACATAATTATATCTTCATTCTTACACCTTATCTTATGATGATGATGATGATGATGATTGTTTTTTTAATTGATAACTTTAGGTGGCTGGCACTGAGGATGGTATTAAGGAGCCAACAGCAACTTTCTCAGCTTGTTTTGGTGCTGCTTTCATAATGCTACACCCAACAAAGTATGCTGCAATGCTTGCTGAGAAGATGGAGAAGCACGGCGCTACCGGCTGGCTTGTTAACACCGGTTGGTCTGGTGGGAGGTAAGCGTCATCGGAATGATTGTCCTTTTTAAGGCTTTAGTTGATTACATGTTTAATATGATTATTTACGTGTTTAATGCAGGTATGGTTATGGTAGCCGTATCAAGCTACCCTACACAAGAAAAATCATTGATGCTATTCACTCTGGAAGCCTCTTAAATGCTGAGTACAAGAAGACTGAGATTTTTGGGTTTGAGATCCCAACTGAAGTTGAAGGGGTCCCTTCAGAAATTCTTGATCCTATTAACACTGTTAGTAGTTTTCCTTCAACTCTATTAACACTTTTCTTTTTCTATCTTTTGCCAATGCCTTTAAATTTAACAATTTGTTTTGATTTATGTATTCTCCAGTGGTCAGACAAAAAGGCCTACAATGAAACACTGTTGAAGCTTGCTGGGTTGTTCAAGAAGAATTTTGAGACATTCACCAATCACAAGATTGGCAAGGACAACAAACTCACTGAAGAGATTCTGGCAGCTGGACCAGTGTTTTGAAAATGAATGCATGCTGTGTTAAGTGGGGGTGGCTGGGATTAAGGGATTATTATTATTGTTAGGAAATATATATATGTGGTTGAATAAACATATTATATATTGCATTTCTAATAATAATTTTGGTTTAGTTGGTTTGGTTTTAGTCATATGTAAAGTTGAAGTGTTGCTACATTTCTAACTTTTTCACATGAATGGAATTCGCTTCTTCTCATTTTACTGTCTTCAATTCTTCTCCTTAATGATTTTTTTTTTGCAAATTATTATCTCAATATTTTTAATTACGATAAAATATTTATAGAACAAAAACAAGTAGCAGCAACATAAAAAACAACAATGATAGTATCAACAACAACAGACCAGGAGTAACAAAAATAATTATTTTTATTTTAGGCAAAAAGATGAAGTGTTGAGAGATCAAAATCCTAATATCACCATTGTGGGGTTACATGCAATTACAGGGGACTCTGTTTTTAAACAATAATTAAACACATCAAGTTGGCTTCTTACAAAAAGAGATTTTGATTTTTAGTCTGTCTTCGTCTTGAAAAAAGTAATATAAAAAAAAAAGCTATGCAAAATTAAAAACGTTATTTTTATTCAAAAGTTACATTTTCTCGGATAAAACAAACCAACGCACTCATAGAATTTAACTAGAGAATTCATGATATCATAAGTTTACGAAGAATAACACATAATTAAATTGTGATATAGACACCAAAAAAGAAAACTTGTGATATACAATACAATAGAGTTTACATCAAGAGTGCATCAAAATAATACCGAAAAATTCACCTATATTTTAATAAAGTAATAACATTTGTATGTTTATATGATATCCATTATCCATTGGCGATACTAACTTAAATCCAAGCATAGAGAAAGTAAGATAAGGAAAACATGAATGTGACTACTGACTAGAATCTAAATAACTGTTGTATGTTACTGAAACACTAATTCTTGTTTTTATTTTCTTTTTTGTTCAAGGTTTCAATATCATTACTTTACAGAAACAAGTACAATTAAAATTAAAATTAAAAGCAAGCATATTAATATTCAATAGCCAAAAGACTTGTACATTAATCAGAATTTTTGCGAAAATATTTTGATCACTAGACTATTTCTCTCATTTTTTAAAATGTTGTTATTCAAAAATCATAATAAATTACAAAAAATTTATTTAGCATAAAATTATCGAATTTTAAAGTTGAAAAATCTCACTTATTTATTATGTTTGTAAAAATTTGTATCAAAATTTAATCTCTAAAATTCTTTTTGAAACTATATATTTAATATCTAATGATTTTTTATTAGGTTTTAAATTTTTTTAGAACTTATTTATTATTGATTTTTTAATTTTTTTTCTACGGTATCTTACAGTCTCCTACATATATGAGGTCATTAAGGGTTTATTGCTATCCAATAAATTGCTACATATATAAGACAGAGTTTATTAAGCATAAGCTAATGAGTAAGTTAACCACTGCATCAAGCTAAGTTAGTATTTTTTTCAATTTTTTTGTTGTCCATAATATCCTATTGGTAGTTTAAACTAAATATTTTTAAAATAGGTCTAATTGTTTTTGTTGGATGCTCCCGAAGGCGATGGATCAAGTAGTCTTCGATTGCTTCTAAACGAGCCCAAAGAAAATAATTAATGGGCCAAACCAAGTCTGAGCCCAAATACTTTTTAACTAATGGGCCCAGGTAGGGTCGGAGGAGAGAGAAAGAGAAAGGTAAGAGAGAGAGAGAGGTGTACACGGAACTTTCCAGAGCGACATAATAAAAACCCCTTCTCCCAACAATTTCTCTCCTCTTTTTCTCTTCTGCCCTAATCGTTCTTCCACCCAGCTCTGCACACACCAACAAAGGTATGCTCTTTCTTTTTATCAATTCTCCAATTTTTCTAATTCCATTCATTCTCTACTTGTTTATTTCACCATTGCAATTTATCATCTTTCTGCTTCCTTCGTTTATGGTTTTTTGACCTAACTATTTTCTGCAACCCCCCGAAATTCCCACTCCATTGGCCGCCTCCGATGAATAAGATTTCGTTTTGTTCCTTGGGTAAAGCAAATAAATTCAATTTGGTTTGATGGGTCTCTAAGTGTGTGGCAATTCGGGGATCAATCAAAATCGAGCTCGGGTTATTTTTCCCCTATTCGAGCGAATTGTTCAATCTGCAACCCTAATTTTAGTATTTTTGTTTAAAAGATTGAATTTCGTGTTGCAGGGTTATTGGGTCCTTTTTGTTTCTCGCTGTTCACACTGTCAGTTACAGTGGGGGCGAGAAGAGTCGGATTCGAATCTAACGCTGAGTTTGCATTGTCTTTTTGTGTTGGTACCAGCATAGAAGGTTCAATCGAAGTTTCATTCATTCTCCAAGAGCGTTTTTGTAATCGGTGACTGTCTTCTTCGTACAGATCAATGCGGGGTTATGACAGAGATGTAAGTAAGAATTATCAAGTTTAGGGGGTGAATTTGCTGTTAGTGTGTTCTTTTCCTCGATGTTTCTCTTCCCCAATTGATTATTGTTTTTCCACTTCAGGAGTATGATGATTACGAAGGTTATGATGATTATGAGGATGAGGGAGGTGAAGAGTACGAAGAGGAAGGAGAGGAGGCAGAATATGAAGAGGAAAGACCTAAGCCAACAAAGGAAGAAATGGAGTACCTTGAGTTGAGGCAGAAGCTGAAAGAATCAATTAGAAAGAAGATGAAGAAGGAGAGTAGTACCTCCCTCTCCGATTCTAATTCCAGGAAGAAACTTCCTTATGATAAGTGAGTTGAGCCATTTACATTGATAATATCTTAGTTCTCTGTTAATTTAACTATTTTCTCAATCGTTTGAAAACTTATTCAATTTGTTGATCAAAGGATATGGTTGAAGTGTTCAAAATTTTTTGTTCTTAAATAAGTTATATTGGTCACCTTATGTCTGCTCTTGCAATGTCGTGGCTTTAGTTGAAGAAATTGCTTTTGATGGCAGGATGTATATGAAATCTGTTTTTCAAGGATATAATTCCCATCATCCCATTTTCTTTATTTTTCTTTACATATGTGTAGGTCATTCATTGTGCTGTTTGTTCAAGCTTTCATGGGTGTTATTTTAATCATTTGTAAATTTCTATCTTCAACTTATGATTATTTGTCTAGAGATCTCTTATTTATCCTTCTTTCTTGTTTAGCCCAAAAAAGGAGTTATACCTGCTTTGTTCTCTTTATCAATATAGTTTGTGGTAGCATAGCCTGGATAAATGACATTTGGAATAATCACAAAATATTTTCTTCATTGTTTATCTGTTGCTGCAGTTATGGATCCTTCTTTGGCCCTTCTCAACCTGTTATTTCACAGAGAGTAATTGAAGAGAGCAAGTCATTGATAGGAAACCCGGATTTGGCAGCCAGGATTTCTAAAGCCGCTCATGTGGTATGCATTCAGAGCCTTTATATTGCTTTTCGGTTACCTGGATGCCTATATGATCTTTTGTTGCTTCTTCTACAAATCAATGCAGCAGTTGGATGTTCCTTTTTTATTTTCCCTCTCTATAGTACTTCTGTGATGGTGATGTTGCTTTCTCATAATTGTCCTGTGTGCAGAATAAGAACACAAATAAAGCATCTAATGGAAGTGTAAAGTCTTCGACTCATAGTCAGATGCCCAAAGCAAGCGAGGTATTATAATTATTGTGAACATCTTGAAACTTCTAAGCCTCCATATCCTGTAATGAATGAGATGAACTGTCTTCTTACAGAAGCAAGTTAAAGCCCAAAAACTCAAAGTTATTAGAGACTACTCATTCCTTATGTCTGATGATGCTGAACTTCCAGCTCCTACAAAAGTGTCACCATCTCAGAATACATCTATACGCAATAATGGTATGTTGCTGCTTGCATAATTGTTCATGTTGTGTTTATTTGTTGGTTTTAGAACATATTACTGTAATTGAGGAAACTTATACAGGGTTTTTGCTGATGTTGAAGAGGGAAGACCAGCTCAACTTGCTGGAAGGAATAAGCAACTTGTTGCCAATGGTGGTGGCAAGCATGTTCGTAGCAGTGGTGAGGAAAGGAGAGCAGTTCCTGGAGGGAATCGATTGCCTCCCAAACCAGACTTGAATCATAAGTTAAGTTCTGCCAGTAAGCCAATCAGAAAGGCACCAGAAGATTCTAGAAAACAGCTTGGTAGTAATAGTGGAAATGGACCAGGTCGGCCAGTGGGACCAAAAGGGTTGCCTCCAAAGGTGCCTGCTAGTACCATGGGGAATAAATCTTCAGCACCTGTTATGAAAAAACCTGTGAACGACATGCATAGACCTGTTAATGGCACACATAGACCTGTCAACAGTATGCAAAGACCTGTCAACAGCATGCAAAGACCTGTCAATGGCACGCAGAAATCACTCCCTTCTAAGGTTCATTCATCTGTTAGGCAAAATGTGGATCCAAGAAGAGACCCGCGTGAACAGAATAGACCGAAGCTGTTACCAAAACAACCAGTGGCATCAACAAAAACTCAGGTGATGCAGTGATGCTACTTGCAGTACTACACATTAATGACTATTTGGATATTTCTACTATGAACTTGTTCCATGGATGTATGCTAAGATGTTTATGTTAACTTGCTTGACAGATAAATAAACCACTTAAACCAAATCCAAAGCATTCTGATCCACGGGATCACCGCCCCAAGAATAAGGGTGTGAAGAGACACTCCGATGATATGGAGGATGAGGTGGATGTTAGATCAATGATCAGATCAATGTTCAAGTAAGCTCTATTTTTTTTTTTAAATTTTATAATGCCATAATTAATTACTTGATTTTAATTGGGTAATTTTCCAGTTAATAATTTTTAGTAGCTAATATTTGTGTTGTTTTATTGTTCCAGTTACAACCCCAACAGATTTGTTGATGACGATGACGATGATGATATGGAGGCAGGATTTGATGAAATCATGCAAGAGGAAAGGAAAAGGTTTGTTTCTCTTTTCTTGTTATAATTCACATTCTCTCTCTATAATTACTAATTCATGTATCATCACGGAGACATGACTCCCTATTTTCCCCTGATGATTTCCTGATTTCCATACAAATGCTGTACTTCAATAGTTATATCTAGTAAAATTTTACGGGAAATGATTGTTTCGTGATATTACACGCATGCAGTGCCTTGATAGCCAGAAAAGAAGATGAGGAACAACTTAAGTTGATAGAAGCGGAGGAGGAAAGAGAGCGAAGAAGAAAATTGGCCAAGTTGAAGAAGCGAAGGGTTGGTGAATAGCATTTGACACCCAATGTTGTTTGTTTTATGTTCAAATGTGAAATTGCCCTGTTCCAATCCTCTGTATTATTGTTGGATTTGAGTTAATTCATCAATGATCATAAATATCTCGTCATTTTCATCCAATGTTAGATTGATGTACTTGGGGAAGGAAATGTTTTTAACAAAGCAAATGAATAATGCTAGTTGTATAATTTTTTGAATTAACATTTTCTCATTTAATACCAGCCATATAACCACAATGGGTTCAGAATTCAGAATTTTTTGGTATATTTTTCCTTCACATTATTTTTTATCTGAGTTCTAATATCATTTGTCACTTAGAATGTCAGCGTTAAGCAGCTTGACATCATTTTTCTTTTTTGGTTCTAAAAATTCCTTTACTTTTACATGGAATTTTGAATCCAACCATAATTAAGGATATTTGAGGATTTTGAATCATATGGTATATATGTCGCTCTCAAAATTGAAGAAAAGAGTAAAAGGTCAAATTTAATCTGTGTTTAATAGTCTGTTAATATAATAAAATTATATTTTTATATTAAATTAATACCAAATTGAGGATTGGGATTGGTGTATAGTAATTTTTATCGATCGACAGCATATAAAATAAAATCAACGTCAATATTTTTTTTAAGAGAATGAAAAATTATGGTGAAAAATTGTGTGAATGAATAATTATTTATTTTAGGATGTTTTGATATTTTTGTCGGTTGAAAGTGCAATATAAATTATAGAAATGAAATTCTTGTAACAAATTTTTATTTGGCAGTAAAATAAATAAACGATATTATTTATTTTGTATTGGCAAATAGTTTCCACTAAATTTTATTATTTATGAAATAAAAAAAAATCGTCCCACCAAATTCATTAAAATAAAAAAGATGAATTTGTTTCCAACGAAGTCGTAAAACTAAAAATAAAAGTTAATTTGTTCCCAATTAATTGTACAATAGAATTTTTCTCCAATAATTTTTTAGAATCCCATGTTCCAAAGAATCACGTCTAGAATCTACTTTTTAATAACACAAAATTCTGTCGTATAGAAATTTAAAAATATTAAATGACCAAGATTTTCTCCTATAAACCTTCCATTTAAGCTAACCTAATCAACTCTTATTTTTAATTTTTTTTTCCCTCTTGGAATTTGTCATAACAAACTTTTAGGCAAAAATCAAGGCTTGAATTTTTGTTACGAAAATCCAATTTTTACGGCTGAGAAAATTCAGAGCTGATGACATGTGAATGTGATGATGCTTTGTCTTTGTCGTTTGTGGTGGTGACTTCAACGAGGCACACATTATACGCCATGATCAATTATATATTATGTTACTGCAAGGCCATTTTTCTATGAAATAGTGGATGTGAATCAGTGATTGTGATGATGGCAACACTCTTCAACGCAGCTCTTGGGATTCCTTCATCTCCTTGCTTCTCATTTTCAAAACAATCCACGCTTTCACCTCTCCGTTGTTTGAGGTAACTACTCACAGTTCATGCGTTGTTGTTACTTCTTGTACCATAATTCTTGTGTCTTTTAATGATAATCTTAGTGGGTTGTCTTCAAAATCCCACTTTGAAGGCTCATTGAGTACAAAGTTGTCATTTTTCTTGTTTTGCATTGATTGATTGATCATAATTGAAGCAATTCATCTCACAAGCCTGTGTGATTCTTCTTAGGAACAATCAGGATGTCAATGGCTTTCATGAACATAGGTAAGTGTTATCTCTCAACATTTGCTACTTTTCTCAACATAGGTGAGGGTTAGTTGGAATTAATTTTGGTGATCTGTGTTTTAGGTTAGAGATTGAGGGTGATAAAAATGTGGAGAAATCTAAGGTATGTTGCTGTAGTTCCAATTATGTTGCATTCTTCACATTCCTTTCAGTTTCTCCTTTTCTTATTTTGCAAGCGTTCCACTGCCTTGCTAGTCTTGATATTTCCCTTATCAATCAACAATCTTTATAGTCAATAACCGGTGATGACCATGCAAAGCCAGATTTTTCGGGTATGTTCGAAGAAGCTCAGCAGAGTTAGTTCCTTCACTAGCTAGTATACCTATCTGTGCTCCGTCCAAGTGTTTAACAACTTATAGCCGTTTTGTTTATTCTTATGGCATGCAGACATACTATACCTGAACAAGGAGCGGCTCAAGGCCATAGACGAACTTAACAAAACAAAAAGAGAAAAACAGTCTCTACTCAGTATGGTAAAGAAATTAACAGTGGAAAAGATGGCTGGTGCTTGTAGAGGTGATTGCATCGTGGCATTTGCTTTTGTGGCTCATGCAATACATTTGGTCAATTGTTAATTCATTCATGTCATGTAACCATTTTCTGATGTCATGTCATCTTTCATATCTGTGCTAACTAAGTTATATTATGATTCTGATTTTAGCAATAATATATGTCTTGGTTGCATTTTGTAAACCAGATAACCAATCAGTCTGTTCGGATTTGCTGCTTCGGATAGACTCAATGGTCCTTAACAATGTGATTAGCCCCGGGGAAGCATCTGAATTAAGAAGATTGGTGATAAGCCACAAAGTGGGTGTATATGATGTTTTTAATGTTACTGCAAACAAAGGAGATTCTGAACTTCTTGGGGAACTTCGTCAGTTTTCATATGGAAGCAAAAAGTAAATCCTGCCATCATTTGGCAATTTTCTTCTTTCTTCTTTGATCCTCACAACAATTTTCTACAGTTTCCCTTTGTCAAAGATATTTTAAATCTGATTGATCTCTTTGTATCAACTTTATTCAGGAGTGGTTTTCATATTGTTCACATTTGCACAGAAATGGCACCTTTGGTCCCTAATAGATCTATAGCATCATATGTGACTGGAATATCCCGTGCACTTCAAAGAAAGGGGCATCTGGTTGAGGTTATAATGCCAAAGTAATGAAGAAATTTGTTCCTTTGATTTTCCTTTTTGCTTCTGTTACTTATTATTTATCCAAGTAATTGTAGCTTAATTCAGCATGAGGCTTTTGAAACTATTTTGTTGCATGTCCATTATTCTATTTATAACGCTGATGTTTTTGGCTATAACTGATGCCCTTGTAGGTATGCTTCTTTGAACCTAGATGAAGTGCAAGGTTTGCGTAAACTTACCATAGAGGCTTACTCATATTTTAATGGTCAATTACATGAGAACAGAATTTGGACTGGGTTAGTTTGACTTTCTTCGTATACTCAATTACCTTCTATTTCATATAAAGTAAATTTCATAATATTTATGGTTGGGGACAGAAGAGTTACTAAAAGATATTTGAATTGAAGTTTTACGCCGCGTTTCTTCTTTAGGAGATACTGTTTTTCCTTTCATCTATGTTCTCTGTGTGACAGTGTTGTTCATGGCATTGGAGTCACGTTGATTGAGCCATTGCGCTACTCATCGTTTTTCAGTCGTGAGATGATAAATGGCTATCCAGACGATTTCGAAAGGTGAGTGGCCTCACATGTTACTTTTCATCTATTAAAGTTGCAAGTAACATTATAGGAATCAATGTCAAATTTATGCAGAAGTTTTAAATAGTTAAGAAGTAAAAAATTGGAAGGATGATAGTTTGTTCAAATTTGATTTTTCTAATTTTTTAGTTTTGAAAATATATATTTTACATTGTGCCACCACTAGCATACAAATGGATAATTAAATCCGAAAGATCAAAATAATGGTAGGTGAATGGACTGAGGCCATTTAATATTTTTCCTTGTCAACATATTTTGCTTGTCACCATCTGAGAAAGAGATTGAATGGGCATAGCTAGTCTCTATTTGGTATTTTACTTTTTGGTTGAGAGAGGAAAGTGAAAATTATCAAAACAAAGAATTTTGTCCTCTCTAATTGTCAAGAATCATGGAATAGTATCTTATTGTTTCTTCGCTCTTCAGGTTCTCTTATTTTTCTCGCGCCTCACTGGATTATATAGTAAAATGTGGGAAGCAGCCTGATGTATTGCATCTGCATAACTGGGAGACTGCTATTGTTGGGCCTCTTTTCTGGGATATATTCGCTAATCAGGTTTCTGATTTTTAGTTAATTGTATCTTTTGAATATTTTCAACTGTGCCAAGAAAAGTATTTGGATAGTGATGAAACTTTTTTTCCCCTCAAGATTCAATAAAATTTTCACTTCAAGAACAGATCAGTTTTCTTGATTCTTGGAATATAACTCAAAAAATAAAAACTTGAAGTCTTGAAAGCTGAAGATGGTTTTTTTTCTTGGGAACATCTTGAGATCATGCCATTTGACCCTAATGAGATTTCAATAATCTTTTTTAGGGACTTGAGAATACCAGAATTTTACTGACATGCCACGGCTTCAATTCACAGGCTAGTAGGTTATCTTAATCTTGACATTTCTTCCGTCTGAAATTTGCATTTAATTTGCAGGAAATTTACACACTATGATAATATATCCACCATGATGTCTTCTTACTTTCCATATTTCTATTGACTAGTGTAAAGTTGTTTTACATTGTCAATGCGAAGAAATTATTCTCTTTTGCTTATGGAGTTATGTTTTCTTTGGTACATGTCAATCTTATAGTTACTTGATGTACCATATATGTTATAGTGTACTGAGCAACCAGATAAATTGGCCTTATGTGGGCTTGATCCTGAAAGACTTAATCTTCCTGATCGTTTGCAAGACAACATCAACATGGAACGTGTCAATATTTTGAAGGTAAAGTTACTTAGTCTTCTCCTACTCTTGATCTTTTCAAACAATTGCAAGATTCTTATTGAAAAACTCATCAGGCTTTTCTTTTCTAGCTCTAGAATCAGATGAATCACTTTGATACCAAAAGTAGAAGGTGTACACATAAAGTTGTGCGTATAACATTCCTCCTTTTCCCATTTCACGAGGATTCATAAGAAGCCTAGAACTTTCTCTTCTACCTTAGTATTAAATTGTGAATTTAAAGAATCATTTTAGTTTGTATCTCATAGCAAGGCAGGGTCATTATTCTCTTGTAAGTGGGACAGAATAAATGCTTCTGCTTGCAGGTTAATTTATGCGTACAATCAACTTGTTTGCTAGATTAATACCCCGTCAAGTTGCGGTCATTAATTGTTGAATGATATCATATGATAAACCAAAAAACATTTTAGAAACTTGAAGCGTATATCCACTTTATGACTTGTCCATCACTGAGTATTCTGTCAAATTTGCAGGGGGGAGTCGTCTATTCGAATAGAGTTTTAATAATGTCATCTGTCCATCCGAAACACACAATGGTTCATAATCTGAGTCATGGTCTAGAACCTACTTTAAATATTCATTGGTAAGTATCTTGTTGTCACACTTCTCCTCTCTTGTATAATGATGAGGTGGGGATGTTCAGTATCCTTGCAAATCAGTATGAAATTGACAGTTATCTTAGCAGAGAGAACTGGTTGAAGGAAAGTTGTGTTTGGTTGCAGGGACAAGTTGGCCATTGCTCCCTATGGATTTGACAAATCAACATGGGATCCTTCATCAGACTCTTTTCTACCAGAAAATTTTAATGCTGAAAATATGAATGGAAAAGTTGTTTGCAAAGTTAGATTGCAGCAGCAGCTGGGGTTATCTGAACGTGCTTCTAATATTCTTGCAAGTGTCTTGCCCCTTGTTGCTTTTAACCCTTGCTTGTTTGTGTGCTATACCATATGCTAGCAGGGTTATACAAGACCTAGTTTCATGGAATACATCAAGCCATTTGTTTCATGCTAATTAAAGCTCAAACACACTGCAAATATTTAGTTTGTGGACAATGATATATTCTATGCTTTACTGTTAAAGTTGTATATGTGTTGATTTTTCACTGTTTAACACCTTGTGACATTGGCTCTTCACTAGGAATCGGAATTATGGAATTAACATTTCCATCAAATAGTAGGGCGGTTTGCCGCTTAGGTTAACTGCAAACAAGATCTACTTGTATGTAATTTGAAGAATTTGGAGATAAAATGGGAAAAATATGAAAATAGAATACAACTCATGCCTCTATTCACTCCCTAAGCCGTTTTTATGGAAATTTTCATAGATTTGTTTGTGACCAAATTAAGTTTAGGGTGGACTTATTTGAGTATTGTTTTCTTAATAGTAACTTTTATAATTAGCACATGCTGTATTAATAGATTTTGCACACATGGTTTTACTTGGCTTGTTTGTTCCAAATTTTCTTTCTCAGGTTGCATGCATTTTTCCGAAAGGAGCTGAACTTGATGTGCATAAAATGAAGGGCATCATCTTGCATGCTAGGCAGCAGAACATCCAGGTTGCTTCTTCTATAGAACATTAGAACTTGTACTTTCTCAGTAGTGGTGATAAGAGGAAGGTCATAACATAGCACACAATGCATATGAATTTTCTGTTGGCTCATCAAACAAACATAAGATTTATTGGTCAACATTTTTTTGGTCATAACATAGCACAGAATGCATATGAATTTTCTGTTGGCTCATCAAACAAACATAAGATTTATTGGTGGACATTTTTTTTTTCAATAATGAAATATACCACAAAGCAAAGAGGTTCTGTATGAAATGGTTCTGGCAATGGAAAATCCTTCTCCGGGAGGATTTACCATTGAGGATCAGTTTTTTGTTTATTGATATATTTCAATTCTGTGCAGTTTATATTCATGGGGACTAATGAAGGATCAGTGATGAACCAGACACTGGAAGGGCTTAAGAAGGAGATCAAGGTAGCTTCTAGATTACCCTCATTTTCTTGTGTGTATTTCTTGATTACCATGGCAAAGCACCGAATCTCGGTTCTCAGTCTAGCTCCCTTGTCAAATTGCTGGGGCATATCTTGAATGAAAATTTAAATGCCATTTATGTGGTGTTTTAATTTCCTTAATTTTGATATTACGTTGTCGAAATGCTCTATGAATAATATATTTATTATGTCACGCCATGCGATGTCTTCTATTAATTATTTGGTGATATGCAGGATAATAAAATTCGAATCGTGGTCAAATACGATGAAGCTCTGTTGCATTTAGTCTTTGCAGGATCTGACATCATCTTGTGCCAATCTTTTCTTGATCCTACTGATGAAATCCCAGTAAGAGCTTCTTCTCCTGTCATCCATTTAACTTTGATGACATACTACACATAAAGTATTTCTAGAAGGTTCTTATTGCAAGTTATTTTCCCTCTCGTGAATGTTTAGCATTTGATTGTTATGAATTTTACATATTTTGATGTAGCATTAAAAGCATAATCTAGGAAGAGAGTATAGTTTGAAGTGGAAATTTTCATGTATTGTTATTTGGTGAGTAATATGATAGCTCAATGATAGGATTTTCATATTTTGCATGTGTGAAGCTCAAAGCGTTAAGATATGGAGCAGCTCCAATAACACATCTTTGTGAAGCTACTATAAACAGGTAATCATTGTCCCATAATAGTAATTTCGAAAAATCTATCGCGATCGCTTTTTGTACCTTCTTAGATCAATGTATTTCGATTTAATTATATCCAAATACATTAATCTAAAGATTTACAGAAAAAGAATGACAGTAATAGATAAAAGTAAAGTACGTAAAAACTCAGGTGCAGTCGATTTTACGTGAAGTTGATAGCTGAGAGTCGTTAGATAAAAATTTAGTCAAATCAGTCAAATCATCTAGCGGCTCTCAATTATCAACTTTACGTGTAATTGACTGCACTTGAGTTTCCACCTTTTTTGTATATATATTTTGTGATACTTGCATAATTTATTTATACAAGAGCTATACTTTTTGATAGGAACTTCATTCACCATGACCAAGAGGCCACTAAGTATTCACAGTTAATCAACTCAACCTTTGGAAACATGTCTCTTAACCTTGCCGTTGATGAAATTGTATGTAGTTTCTCATCATCATTTTATCTTTCCAAGTTTATGTTGTATAGTTAAATATTAAAGAACACTGATCAATTGTTTTCACTTTCATGTGTCCATAGAGGAATAACCCATCAAAGTGGAGACAAAGAATGATAGAAGCAATGACACAAGACTTTTCATGGGATGGTGAATGCTATGATGCTCATGTTGAAGCATGCTCAGCTATTAAGAACTTGTGAACTAGGTCTCATATTTATGTAATTTTTTTATTTTATTTTATTTTTGGTGTTTATTTTTCATCAAGTTACAATGATTGAAAATAAGAAATATTGATATATTCTTTTTAAAAATTAATAAAGATATGTGTGTTAAAGTTTATAGTCATGTATTAAAAACAATCATTTACGTTTGAAATTGTTATAATTAATCATAAATTTGTTATAAATGATATCATAGAACTTGCAAAGCAATATTAACTTGATCTCAAGATATATTTTCTTTATTTTTTTATTTATTATTTTTTTGTATAAGTGAGTATCACTTTCCATTATGATTTTTGGATCGATGAAAAATAATCTCTATTTTACTTACGCTTTATTGATAACACATTTTAATCTAAGTAGCTTTCAAGAAAAGGAAAAATATATATGCCAACGGCTTAAAACTTGAAGTTTATTAGTATGATTATCATATGATATAAATAAAAAACAAATTAATTTTCTCTTCAGTGCATTCATTTGATGGTCAACTCAACCATGTTAGAAAACACATAGCGAAACTTTTTGGTAATACTAATACTAGTTACCTAGTAACTACCAACAATCTGTAACCTTTACGTGATGTAAAAGATAAGACATTAATTATTGGTTTAAGTTAGCGGCATCTTTTTTCAACCAAAAAAAAAAAAGATAGAGGACACTTTTTAATTTAGATGTGGGAGGGAAAATATGTAGAACCTATATATGAAGTATATAGGTACTTTATACAATTGTATGATTAGGAGCACAAATTAGACCGTTCGATTTTTAAGTACACAAATCATTTTTTTTAATTTTTTAGATGCAAATCGAAGGATTTCATTACTTTCACAAAAATTTAAATTTTCTCTTTCACATTAATCAGACTGTCTAATTAGTAAGCATAATTTTTTTACGAAGAAATCAGATGATCTAATTTCTAACTCACTGTTTAAAAAAAAAGTTATTTCCACATCTATCTCTAACACCCATATGCTTCTCATATAAAAAAAAATGAGCGGATAGAGAAAGTGGAGTTTATTTGCAAGATTAAACCTTTGCTTGTAGTTGGTGTTTGTAGCGAGCTAAATGTAATATCATGGCATGTGTAGCGTCAGCAACCACCTCCTCCTCCTACTTTCCTTTCACCTATGATGCTTTTCTCAGCTTCAGAGGTGAGGATACCCGTTCTGGCTTCACTGGCTATCTCTATTACTCTCTCACAAATAGGGGAATCAAGACTTTCATTGATGATGAGGAGCTTGGGAGAGGGAAGGAGATCGCATCCTCACTTTTCACTGCAATCCAACAGTCCAGGGCCGCAATCGTTGTGCTCTCTAAGTATTATGCTTCTTCTTCATTTTGTTTGGATGAACTTGTCAAGATTCTTGACTGTGTTAAGGGAAAGGGCAGGTTGATTATTCCTGTTTTCTATGACGTGGATCCTTCTGATGTGCGGAAGCAGACAGGGACTTATGGAGAAGCATTGGCTGTGCATGAGAACAAGTTCAAGTTCGAGAGGCTTAAGAGATGGAAAATTGCTTTGGAGAAAATAGCAGACTTGTCTGGTTATCATTTCAAACACGGGTACCCTCCTTCTTAAATTATTTTCTTTACTTCTCTGCTATCCTTTTTAAGAGAGCTCCAAGAAACAAGATCAGCATATAAAATAAAATTCCTAATTCAAAACAAACTATGTATGAATCCTGGGAAAAGGATTGCAAAAGGGTCTATTTTTTAAAGATGATGGGCTATTACTAATAACATGAGGATAAAACAAAACTAATGATACTTGGAGAACAATCTATATATGAATCTAATTAACAACTAAATTTATATCGTAACAAAAAAAATGATATCCTTAATTACTTTATCATAAACATGGTCATATTGCATTAGTGTATGTATGACTTCACACACAACTATTCTTATTGGGCAGGGATGGATATGAGCACAAGTTTGTTGCCAAGATTGTTGGACATGTATCAATAGAGATTAAACGTGCTACTTTACCTATTGTAGATCACCCAGTTGGATTGGATTCCCAAGTGGAAAATGTAATTTCTCTTTTGAATGTTGGGTCTAGTGATGGAGTTTGCGTGCTCGGGATTCATGGAATTGGTGGAATAGGTAAAACAACACTTGCTGTGGCAGTGTATAATTGGCTTGTCAATCATTTTGCAGTTTTATGTTTTGAAAATATATGTTTCCATGAAAATACAAGAGAGAATTCAAATAAATATGGATTAAAACATCTGCAGAAGACCCTTCTGTTTGAACTAGTTGGAGAAAATAAAGTTACATTGATGAGTGTTAGAGAAGGAATATCAATGTTAAAGCAAAAACTCCAACGAAAGAAAATTATTTTGATTCTAGATGACATTGACCAACAAGAGCAATTAGATGCTCTAGCTGGAAATCTTGATTGGTTTAGTCCTGGTAGTAGAGTTATCATCACAACTCGGGACACGAGTTTGCTATCAAGGTATGAGGACAGAATAACATATGAGTTAGATAAGTTGAATGATAAAGATTCTCTAGAATTGATCAGTTTCAAAGCTTTAAAAACTAACAAAGTTGATCGAAGTTACTTAGACATCTTGAGCAGTGTGGTAACTTATGCTTCTGGCCTACCATTGGCTTTGGAAGTTATGGGATCCAACTTTCTGGGCAAAAGTATAGAACAGTGGAAGTCTGCATTAGATCAATATAGAAAAATTCCCAATAAAAAGATACAAAATGTGCTTAAGGTAAGCTTTGATGGATTGGAGGAATTTGAGAAGGAAATTTTTCTTGATATTGCTTGTTGTTTCAAAGAATGTGAATTGACAGATGTCAAAAGGATACTTTGTGCTCATCATAATGTCGACTCCTTGGAATATGGACTTAAAGTGTTGGTTGAAAAATCACTAATAAAAATGGATGCATATCGTGGAATAATCTTGCATGCCCTCATTCAAGACATGGGTAGAGAAATTGTGCGTCAAGAATCACCAAAAAAGCCTGGGAAGCGTAGTCGATTATGGCTCCTTGAAGATATAGTTCAAGTTTTTGAAATGAATATGGTAAGATAAGTATGAATGGTTTAGTTAAGTGCTCTTATTATCCTTGAAAATTTTCAGCTCTCTGACTTCTTTGGATAGAATTAGTAGATATTATATTTTTCTAAATGTGTGTAATAAAGTCCTGAAACATATATAATTTATACACGTAATGATGTTGTTTTGTGTTAACAGGGATCTGACAAAATTGAAATGATACATATGGATTTTCCCAAGTTTGAAAAAGTAATAAGATGGGATGGAGAGGCTTTCAAGAAAATGAGAAATCTCAAAACACTGTTTATTAGACATACTTATTTTTCCCAAGGTCCCAAGTATCTTCCAAATTGTTTAAGAGTGTTGAATTGGGAGGAATATCCTTCACCTTGTTTACCACTTGATTTTCATCCGGAGGGACTTGTCATATTCCAATTATCCGGCAAGAGTATACAGTCAGTTAGGTTTCTTGAAAAGCAAAAGGCTAGTCTAAAATTCTTTCATCCAAAACCTTTACATATGACAATAAAAATCTTTTAAGGTTTTTCATCATTTGACATCCTTTTTTTTTTTTGTTGCAGTACATGAGCTTGACGGTCATAAATCTTGATCATTCTAATGTAGAAGAGATACCTGATATATCCGGGGTCCCAAATTTAGTAAACCTATCATTGAATATGTGCTTGAAGTTAATTAAAATTCACGAATCAATTGTATTCTTAGATAGACTTGGCGTATTGAGTGCTCAAGGTTGCAGGAGGCTTAAGAGATTTCCATCTATCAAGTTGACCAATCTTGTACATCTCTGTCTTTCAGGGTGCTCTAGTCTTGAACATTTTCCAAAAATGTTAGGAAAATTAAAGAATATACTAACAATTTATTCGGATGGTACTCTGATAAAAGAATTGCCATCTGCTATTAAAAGGTTTTGTTTGATTAGCCATTCAAGTATGATAAAACATGGAGCAAGTTCCCCACCAGCACTAAGTTCCCCAATTGTCATGTCTCCAGATGAAGAGAAAGTGACTTCTGAGAGGTCTGAAGTAGATGTTGAAGAAGAACAAGGGAGTCCAATGGCACCTTTGGAGGCAAAACATTCTGCCTGCAAACTACCAGATTTGCTCCATGAATCTTTTACAACTTATCTTACCTGGTTTCGCAATGTGGAAGATTTAGACCTGTCAGAGCATAATTTCACAGTTCTTGATGAAAGCCTCAAAGAACTTTGCTCCTTGAGGTCACTTAGTTTGAATGGCTGCAGAGAACTTCGAGAAATTAAAGGGATTCCACCAAACATAAAGTATTTCTCTGCAAGAAACTGCATATCCTTGACTTACGCCAGCAAAAACATGTTACTTAACAAGGTTCCTCTATCCTTATGTATTGGACTTGATCATTTAAAATTGATATTCTTAATATTATCTCCAGTTTCAAATAACTATCTATTGTACAGACTAGTAATTCTAGTAATCAATTTGTTTCAAATGAAAACTTCTTTGGAACCAAAGCAGTACATATTGTTAAAAGTATGAAATGTATTTGACCAACAGGAATTGCATGAGGATGGAGCCAAGGATTTTGTTCTTCCAAGTAGTAGCATCCCAAATTGGGTGGAGCATAGTAGCAACAATGATTCAATTTCTTTCTGGTTTCGCAACAAGCTTCCTGAAATCTCTTTATGTGTTCTTGTTGGACCTGCGGTTGATTTTTCGTGTACACACATTTGTCCGGAGTTTATCATCAACAGCAGCAGAGGTCAAGCGGAACATCTTGAATCAGTGGAGACATCCAATCAATTAGTGGATCATATATTTATTACTGATCCAAAATTGATGAAATCCAAAGTGAATGAAGTGATTTTAGAAAATGAATGGAATCATGTTGTGTGTAAAATTAAGTCTTGTGGCCAAAGGGGAATAGCTATCAAGAAACTTGGAATCTATTTTCACAAAGATAGAAGTAGCATGGAGAATATTCAATTTATTGATCCTCTGTTGCATAAAGAAGAGTTGATCATGGGAAATTTTCAGGTAAATATGCAACAACAGAAGTATATGGCATCACATGAAAGGAGGCTTTCATTGGATCTTCCTTTAGGAATGAGTTTTTCATTGAATGATCATGTGAGTAGGGAACCAAATTCCAGTGTGCAAGGTAATTTACATTGATGCCATTTCATTTATGAGTTCATTTTCATTTTCATGGGTCCACCTAAGATTACTCTTTTTAAATGGTTATTTGTGAGTTCCGTGTAAATCCATAAAACTTGGAATAGTTATACTTCTTATCAAGTAGTAGCTTATTTCTTACTAGGTAGAGAAAATTCAAAGTAACATCTAATTTGGAACCAAAAAATAGTAATTTGTAAAGATAAGCTAAGGTTATATATGTAGTAATTAATTACCTTTTTTGCTTGACCGGCATAGGCAAGGTGCTTGATCAATTTTGTCATTTTCTTACTCAACCAGGTTTATTCTGCTTGTAGCACATATAAACTGTGACTATTCATGTGCTTTGCATTATAGGCCCATGTGTTGATGATTTATGTACACTAAGGTTGGGCTTAGACTACATTGACCTGCCTTGTCATGCATCTTCAGAAAGGGATTATGGTTCAGATTCAACATTGTTAAGCTTAGCAAGTAATGATACTTCTAATGATGGGGGTAAACAATTGAAGTTTTTATTTTAAACATTCAAAAACAAGACATCTCAATCCCTTTCTATCTTTTGCTCTTTTTCTGGTCTTGATTGTGTGCTCATGTGTTGGCAGCCTTTTTTATTTTTAAGATGTTCATATAACTAATTTCTAATAAAGAGATTTGTAAAGAGAGAAAGTGAAGAGTTAATTGACTCTTGATTATTCTTCCTAAACTTTGTCTTACATGTAGTTTATATATTTGGGCATTTCATAAAGCTTGAATCCCTGCAGAAAGTAATGATGATTTATGGATGTATAGCAAGGAGTTATCCCTGCGTCAATGTTGGCAAGAACCTTTGGACTCTCACCTGAGATCAAATTTAATGCAATTAACATCCACAAGCTACAACATTAGAGATGAAGAGACAGGTTTCTTTCCTTTGACTTATACATAATTTCTGTTCTTCACTTGGCAAAAGTTGGTTTGCACTTTACACTCCTCAACTATGACTATATTTTCTTTCCTGCTGCCCATGTCTTAATTGAAAAAGAAAAAAAAAAAAACTGTATTAAGAAGTTGGTAAGAGTTGACAAGCTCCTATTACTCTGATTGATAATGTCATTCATCAAACAAGTATATAAACTTCTAACTCTTAATGAGTAAAATATTCTATTTAAATGCATTGAATTTTTTAAAATAAACTATTTGACTTCGCTTTACCTTTTTCATCTTGTATATTGTGTATTAGCCCAAGCAGTGCTGGATCACCCTGCTAATATACTGGCAGAATATTCTCAATCCCCATTTTTGGCTGAGACACAAAACCTTCAAGCTCCATTATTTCCCTCTTCATTAAGTGGAATGGCTATTAGAGAAGAATTTCATCACAAAACATGTTGCACTGTGTTGCCAACGACGACAGATGAATCTTTTGGGAATCAAGTTGATGTGAGCCAAGATGATGATGCTGATGATCTAGAAATGGAAGGATTCTATGCTTCTCTTGATGCTGAGACCAATGTTATTTCATTTTCTCCAAATGAAGAGACCATGGAAGCACTGAAAATAGCACTAGACTTCATCACCAATAATAATGATGCTTCAGTGTTCTTGGATGCTCAACATTGCTGCATCATGAAAACCAGCTTAGATTATCTCTCCAGTTTGTCTGCTAATGATGGTTTATCAGGTGCCATGAGAGCATTGATATCTGAAGCTTCAACTGTGTTTGCACATTGTAGTAGTAGCTACATTGAAGCAAATATGAAAGTTGAGTCCACTGCTTCAGAGCTGTTGAGGGCTGATAACTTAAAATCTGACCTTGAAAATAACAAGAATCAGTTCAATGATACGGTGGCGTCAGAAAAAGAACTGCGGCAAAAGTTGGCACGTTTGGAGGAAATGAAAGAGGAGCTAGAAAAGCAAATCAGAACTACTAATGCTAACATCATGGCTTCTCGAAAAGAACAGAACACGACTCGAAAGAGAAAGAGAGATGTCTATGTGGAAGGAAAGGCACTCAAAGCTCAAATGGATGTGATGAAGGAGAAAGTACCACGTTTGCAACATGAGCATGACTTGGCAAAGGAAAACCAGGAAAAAATCAAAGCTGAATGGTCAGAGTTTGGAGAAAAATTTAAAAAGATTGTTGTAAAGTCAGCTGTACAAGATTACCAAGAGGAGTTTGGTTTTGTCCTTAAGCAACAAGTGCATGACAAAAATTTTAATTTCTATTAAGTCCACTACATCATATGTTTTCCTTTCAGATAGTGTCAAGCCTGTAGGATAATAATTTCACAATCCTTGCTGACTGCTGCATGAATCACAGATTGTTGTCTTCTTTGGAGACTATCTAAATCAGTGCATTGAATCTCAGAAATTAAGGATATTCTGCTATAGAGAACAATGTAATTACCATATAGAGGTTGCTCTTCACATAAAATAATGCAAGTTTTGTTTTGTTGGTTGAAATCGATCATTATTTAATTTGTTATGTATAGTAGGAGAATAATGTCGAGTTAATAGTAAGAAATCATCATTCTCATCATTGTAAAATCTTATAAAACAGCTGCACTAACTGCACTGCACCTCTGCTGCATTGACTTACAATTGTCAACCAACTCAACACCTTGTTTAACCAACTTGCCAACAGTAGAAACTGCCATTTTGTTGCTTCAAGGCTTCCCTTCCCGCTAGGGAGATTATGGAAACTAATTATAACGTTACCAAAGGCATATTTTAGTGCAAAATCTTAGTATTGTCTGTAGGGCAATAACTTGTTTATTAAGCTTAGCAAGATGGAAGTTTTTATTGTGTGACAACCCTGTATAGGAAAACTCATTACATTAATGGATGGAAAGATAAGCACTGATAGGAGCAAAGAGAAAATATAAACAAACAAAACAAAACTGCATAGAAACTCACCCTTCAAATGAGAGGGCATATGAATCTGTATATCATTTCTCTGTAATCTCTATAGCATGTCTGTGTCGTATAATTTGTTAATCAACAATTAAATAAATCTTCTATGTTACCCTGTGGATTTGTAACTCCATGGGAATGCATTAACAGTAATTTCTGTCGCTTAGGAAGGTATACATCTAGTTAAAAATTAGATCTTCTAAGAACCTATAAGATGTACAATTCATCAATCAAAAGATTCTTCAAGAACTAGAATAACACTCGCGCGATGCGCGGGACGGTAAATTATATAATAATATGTTTTATAGAATTAAATTAAATATATGTAAATTAAAGTTAAATTTAAAAGGTGTTTTATTTAAAATATTTATACTACAAGAGATTTGGATATTAGAATTGTACAAAGTAATATTTTTATTTGGTGGTTTAATTTTTACATTTGATTTTGTTGATGGACTTAGTCTTCTTATGTAGTGCTCGTCCTCCTTTTTCTTTATTGGTTGTTATTAGAATTGTTGCTTTCTTCTTTCTGTCATAGATTCTTGTGAAGACATATTCTTTATGAATTGTTGAGTTGTATGCACTTTCTATTGTGTTGTTTGTTCCATCTTTGCATGCAGGGATGGACCCAAGCACAGCAATGAGGGGGCACTTGCCCCCACGGTGTTATTAATTTTTGTTTTAAAAATATAGTTATATATAATATGCCCCCACTTTAAATTTTAAATGACCCCACTACAAATAAAATAAATTCAATTAGCTAAAGTTTTAAATTTATTTTTTTATTTTTCTATCATTTTGATTATTATTTAACCTAATCAAATTTAATTATTGTACCGTTACTTCTTTATTCTCTTAAACCCTTTTCTTATTTTTATATTTTCAACTTTCTTTTTTTATTCCTTATTTAGTGGTCATCTTCTTTTCATCAAAAAATAAATTTTAAATTCTCCAATTTTTATATAGCTCTCTGTTACGGTGGGTAACCGGAGATTAACAGAATAGATGACGTTGGTTGGCCCAATCGCCCGCGGATGGTAGTCTCCGAGCTGGTTCGCACGCTGGAGCCTCCTTCCGACTTGTGTGCGTGAGTGAATGGGGGGTGGTACCTGCAAAGACACTCCGATGCCTAAGTCAGCATGGGGTTAAGCAGGTTTAGAATGTATTGGACCTTTTCATACCTGAGGGGTGTCAGTGTATTTATAGTGGTGAGCCAATAACTACCGTTGGAGTAGTGCCGTATCTTTTGGGTGTTAACCGTCCCTCTATCTTAGGGAGGTTAAGATATGGCTTGATGAAGCGGTTAGAGAGATTTTAGGAGCGGTTACTCATTCAAATGAGTGTTTATCCGCCAGCTAACCTCATGTCCGACTTCTTCGAAGTAAGTCGTAGTCAACACCGACTTCTTATATGAAGGTCGGTGCTAGCTAGGCTTAATCCTTCGAATTAGGCTTTTCTATTTGGACCTGGGCCTTTATCATTGTGTCAGGGTATGAACACTTATATTATTAAAAAAATTAATAAAAAATATATATTATGTAAAAGTTCATAAAACAAATATGCATAAGATGAGCGAGTTAAAATTTAAACAAATTTCTATTTTTTTTGCACAAATATTTAGCATCACACAACTGTAATTCAATTTACTAATCATACATAAATAGTGTTTGATATTATAAAGAGTAAAATATCGTTTTTGTCCCCAACGTTTAGAGTAAGTCTTATTTGTGTTCTTAACGTTTAAATCGTCATATTTGTATCCCTAATATTTATAAAAATGATTCAATGTTATCCTACTATCAATTATACTAACAAATCGGATTATATTTTTAAATTATTCTTACTTGTATGTATTCATTTTCAATTAAGTCTCACTTAGATGTGTTCAATTTTAATATTATACCCACTATTTGTGTTTAGATTCAATTATATCCCTAGAAAAGTGAATTATGTAAATGTTGTAGAAATTAGTTTCAACTTTTGATGAGCTATTTTTCAAAAAGATTTTTAAAACTCAAACTAAAGCATTCATGATGTGTAATGTCTGTTTTGCAGCATTGTCGGGTTGCCCCTACCCAGCTTCATCCCAACTCTTGGGGTTTCTTGAAAATTTATCAGTTTATTAGCCATGCTCTGGATTTCCCGACCTCTCTGAAAATCTTTTTCCATCTTTTTCATATGACCAAGCCTTTTAGTGGGCTGAACAATAAACAACAATGGGTTTCCTTCCGAGCCATACAAGGTCGGAGGATTTTTACCCTTTTCGACGAATCTTTTCATGACTTTAAAAATTTCTTTTTCAAAGTGCAAGCTGTAGAGGGTCATCACCCCTTTTTTCTGGATGATAACTCTTCTCCTTGCTTTCCTTTATACTGGCTGGAGGCCTCCCCTTGTGAGAAATATGGTCTGGATGACCTGGATGAAGTAGAGGCTGCCGTTGTGGGGTTCCTCCGAGAAGTATGGGGGAGGGCCCCATATTTGGATACTAAAAGGTTTCTCCAATGGTCTCCGGCCTTTATCCAATCGCAACTAGGTAGTTTTCTCTTGTCTGTTAGATTTCCGACTTGTTAAATGAAATGCCCGACTTGTTTGATTCTTTAGCTGTTGTTTTCTTCTTCAGAAATGGCAAAGACAAATGCTCAAGAATCTTTCCAGAGGGTCCAGGAGGCTAAAGCTAAGTCCCGCGATCGAGCTGGTGGTGCCAGGGTTATCTCTCCTCCTCCTCCTCCTCGGAACGTTGGGACTCTTTCCAATCCCATGGTGATTTCTTCTTCAGCTCCTTCTCAACCGCCCCCCGTCGTCCGACCTTCCCCTGATCCCAAGAAGCGCAAGACCTTAGAGTCTGGTTCTTCTGGTGAGGTTAAGGCGGATGCTCTTGCGTTCGTCCGAAAGAATATCTATCCTCATGCTCGTATAGGCATGGATGATATGTCTGTTCGGAGCCACCTTACCACTATGATCGAGGAGAGTCTCAAAGCGGCAGGGGTCTGTGGCAAGCTCTTGGATATTTTCGAAAAGGCTCCTCTCAGCTCTTTAGGGATGACCTCGAGAGTCGAGGAGCTGGAAGGAAGGCTTCGTGCATATCAAGAGCATGAGGGAGAGTTGAGGAAGGAAATTGCCAAGCTGAGGGAGGAGAGAGATACCCTCCGGGAGAAAGGGAAGGCTTTGCAGGCCCAATGCAACATGGAGATGGATCTGAGGAAAACAGCGCAGGCCAGCTATCAAAGCTTATTCAAAGATCTTGTGTCTATGAAGACTGACCTGTTGAATTCTCGGAAAGCGTATGAGGAGTTGGAGGACTCTATTGCCGATGGTGCCGAGGAGTCTTGGAGGATCTTCCTGGAGCAGGTCAGAGTTATTGCTCCCGACTTGGATCTTTCTCCTTTACATCCCGACAAAGTTGTTATTTACGGTGCCATTGTAGATCCTCCTGTCCCCGTAATCGTTTCTGAGTTAGAGTTGAAGACTCGGGGGCAGAGGATTATCGAGTCTCCTCCTCGTTCTAAAGACGCTCCGAGTTCTTCAGCAGTTCCTCCGATCTCTTCATCTCCCATGGATGCTTCTGGTGGCGCTCCTCCCGATTCTGGTGGTGGCGATCCGTCTGCTGTGAAAAAATGATCTTTGGCTATTTGGGGGTCCGGCCTGTGGGCCCCCCCATTTTTAAACTCTTTATTTATTTATAACTGGTTGTGTGGTTTGAACAATTTCTTCTGGCCTCCCCAGGCCGTAAACAAAATATTTTAAAAAATACCCTTTTTTGATGAGGGTTTTTAAGTTAACAAAATGGATACCCTTTTGGGATAAGGGTTTAGATTACCTTATGCGTGTATGCTTTTTGGTTTTTTGAAGTCCCCTTGATCTTTTCTTGAAAACCTTTCCTTTTGGCTTGTTTGTTTTTCTGAGCTTCTTGTTTAAGGACTTTTGGGACAGCCTTTAAACTTTTCCTAGGTTTTCCAATCTCTTTTTGTTATCCCCTATACTCGACTTTGTTTTAGTGAGTTTTTGTGACTTAGGTTATTTTTGCGATACGTTTCTCTTATACTCGGTTCTTCGCTCCGATTTACGGGTCGGAGTATTTCCGAGCTTTTCTACTCGGGTTCTCATTTCGACTTATGAGTCGGATTGTCCCCGAGTTTTCACGTTCAACTCATATAACCTCTTTACACCGACTTATACCTCGTCGTTTTATCCTGACGACCATTTAGGTCGGTTCATGGGATTTTCACGTTTTGTCGAGCTTAAGTCGGCGCGTTTCGTAGAAAGACTTATAAAAAATAAAAAGGATTTTATAAGAGATATTGTAAATGAAAAAGATCTTTATTTATTGGCGAGGTACCTTCTTGCTACTAAGGGTTTTTATAGCCTATCTTCCCTTAGCCTCTACTATGATGCCTCGTTAAAAACCCTTCTTCAGAAAAAAACCCTTTTGGGAAAAAATCATGAAGTTGGGAAAAGAGTACATCAGGGAGTAGAGTTCGCTTTTAGCTGTAGTACCTTTTCATATTACAAGCATGCCACGACCTTGGTAATTCAGTGCCGTTCAGGTCGGTTACTTTATAATAACCTTTTCCTAAAACTTCATTGACTTTGTATGGTCCCTTCCAATTTGCGGCGAGCTTTCCTTCTCCTGATTTGTTGACTCCAATGTTGTTTCTGATTAAGACCAAGTCATCAGGGGCGAATGTTCTTCGAATGACTTTTTTGTTGTACCTTGTAGTCATCCTTTGTTTCAAGGCTGCTTCTCTTATCTGGGCATCTTCTCGGACTTCGGGGAGTAAGTCGAGCTCCTCTTTGTGTCCCCGTACGTTTCTGACCTCATCATGGAGAACTACCCTTGGGCTTTGCTCATTGATTTCTATTGGTATCATGGCTTCTACGCCATAGACTAGTCGGAAAGGTGTTTCTCCCGTGGCGGATTGGGGGGTTGTCCTATAAGCCCATAGCACCTGAGGGAGCTCTTCAGCCTAAGCTCCTTTTGCTTCCTGTAGTCTCTTCTTTAGCCCTGCCAGTATGACTTTGTTGGCTGCCTCGGCTTGCCCATTGGCTTGTGGGTG
>NC_029776.3:889912-913824 GCF_000817695.3 Arachis duranensis
TTGTAGAGGAACCTGCGACTTCTTTGAGCGGTGATGGTGGCCAATGGTTCTGCTTCTATCCACTTTGTGAAGTAATCTATTCCCACGATCAGGTATTTGACTTGTCCTGGCGCTTGGGGAAAAGGACCTAACAAATCCATTCCCCATTTTACAAAAGGCCATGGAGAAGTGATACTGATGAGCTCTTCTGGTGGAGCCACGTGGAAATTCGCATGTATCTGACATGGTTGACACTTCTTCACAAATTCTGTGGCATCTTTCTGCAAGGTCGGCCAGTAGAATCCAGCTCGGATTATTTTTCTGGCTAGTGACCTTGCTCCGAGATGATTTCCGCAGATCCCACTATGTACTTCCTCCAATACCTCGGGAGTTTTTGAGGTCGGTACGCACTTTAACAATGGCGTTGATATCCTCCTTCTATAGAGGACATTTCTTACCAAGGTGTAGTGTTGTGCTTCCCTTCGGATCTTGTGTTTAACCTCGGTTTCCGCAAAATGCCCGAGGTGTTCCAGAGTTTTGTCCAAGTACCTCTTCATGTTTGGGTCCTTTGCCTGATATTCTCCACTTATCTGGGAGGTCACCACCTGTGAGTCGCTGTATATCCTTACCTTTGTAGCACCGACTTCTTCTGCCAACTTTAGTCCGGCGATCAAGGCTTCATATTCTGCCTGATTATTTGAAGCCGGAAATTCAAATTTTAAGGAAACCTCTATCTGGGTTCCTCTTTCATCTACCAATATTATGCCTGCGCCGCTTCCCGTTTTGTTGGAGGATTCGTCTACATAGAGTTCCCATGTAGTTGGTTTTTCCTCTTGATGCGTATTCCGCCACGAAGTCGGCGAGGCATTGGGCTTTAATTGCTGTCCGAGTTTCATATCTCAAATCAAACTCGGAGAGTTCTATTGCCCATTGAACCATTCTTCCTGCAACATCCGTCTTTTGGAGGATTTGCTTCATGGGTTGGTTCGTACGGACTCGTATTGTGTGAGCTTGAAAGTAAGTAGCTTGAAAGTAAGGTCGTAGCCTTCGTGAGGCTATTACTAAGGAGTAGGCAAACTTTTCTAGTTTGTGGTACCTTAGTTCAGGGCCTTGTAGAACTTTACTGATAAAGTAGACTGGATGTTGTCCGACCTCGTCTTCTTTTATCAGGGCTGACGAGACAGCCCTGTTTGCTACGGATAGGTACAGAACGAGGTCTTTCCCCGGTACTGGTCGGGTTAGGATAGGAGGTTGGCTTAAAAACTTTTTGAACTCCTGAAACACCTCCTCGCATTCAGGAGTCCATTTGAATTGGCATCCCTTTCTTAATAAGGAAAATAGTGGAAGGGATTTTAGCGCCGATCCCGCCAGAAATCTAGAGAGGGCTGCAAGTCGGCCATTGAGCTGCTGGACTTCTCTCAAACAAGTCGGGATTTTCATTTCTAGGATGGCTCTACACTTGTCGGGATTGGCTTCAATCCCTCTTTGTGTCAGCATAAACCCTAGAAATTTTCCTGCCTCCACCGCGAAGGCGCACTTTGCGGGATTTAGCCTCATCCCATGCAGCCTTATGGTGTCGAAGACTTGTGAGAGGTCGGACAAGAGCTTATGGTGTCAAAGACTTGTGAGAGGTCGGACAAGAGGTCGACTTCCTTCTTGGTTTTTACTAGCATGTCGTCGACGTATACTTCCATTAGGTTCCCCAGGTGGGGGAAAATACTTTATTCATCAACCTTTGATATGTGGCTCCTGCATTCTTCAATCCGAATGGCATGACCTCGTAGCAAAAGTTAGCTCTAGGTGTGATGAATGAAGTTTTCTCCTGGTCTGGCTCATACATCGGGATTTGATTATATCCCGAGTAGGCGTCCATGAACGATAAGTATTGGTACCTCGAGCTGGAATCCACTAGGGTATCAATACTTGGTAGGGGATAAGGGTCCTTGGGACATGCCTTATTTAAATCGGTATAGTCGACACACATTCTCCATTTGCCATTCTGTTTTTTGACTAGCACTACATTGGCTAGCCATGTTGGGTACTTGACCTCTCTGATAAAGCCGGCTTCCAGGAGCGCCTGTACTTGCTCTTCTACTATTAGGGCTCGTTTTGGGCCGAGCTTGCGTCTTCTTAGTTGTACGGGTCGGGACCCTGGATAAACCGAGAGCTTGTGGGACATGAGCTCGGGGTCAATCCCAGGCATGTCAGAGGCCTTCCAGGCGAAGAGGTCGGAATTATCTCTTAGGAGTTTTGCCAACCCTTGTTTTAGAGTTTCCTCTAGGTCGGCTCCTATATAAGTGTTTCTCCCTTTCTCTTTGCCGACCTGTATCTCCTCGGTTTTTCCTCCCGGTTGTGGTCGCAACTCTTCTCTGGCCCTTGCGCCGCCGAGCTCTATTGTGTGAACTTCTCTGTTCTTTCCTCTCAGATTTAGGCTTTCATTGTAACATTTCCTTGCCAATTTTTGGTCTCCCGTTACCGTTGCTATCCCCGCTGAGGTCGGGAATTTCATGCAGAGGTGGGGAGTGGATACCACAGCTCCGAGCCGATTAAGGGTAGCTCTGCCGATTAAAGCATTATATGCTGACCCCACGTCGATGACTATGAAGTCTATGCTCAGAGTCTTTGATTTTTCCCCTTTTCCAAAAGTGGTGTGAAGGGGCAAAAATCCTAGTGGTTTTATTGGCGTGTCCCCTAATCCGTATAGGGTGTCGGGGTAGGCTCTCAACTATTTCTCATCTAACCCTAGCTTGTCGAAAGCAGGCTTAAAGAGAATGTCTGCCGAGCTTCCTTGGTCTACTAGGGTTCTGTGGAGATGGGCATTTGCTAGGATCATAGTTATTACCACTGGATCGTCGTGTCCAGGGATTATTCCTTGCCCATCTTCTTTTGTGAATGAAATGGTAGGAAGGTCGGGTGACTCCTCCCCGACCTGGTAGACTCTTTTGAGATGTCTTTTGCGAGAGGATTTGGTGAGTCCCCCTCCCGCAAACCCTCCTGAGATCATATGGATATGTCTTTCTGGAGTCTGCGGTGGTGGGTCTCTTCTATCCATATCATCTCGCTTTCTCTTTCCATGACTGTCCGACCTTTCTATGAGATATCTATCAAGCCGACCTTCTCTGGCCAGCTTTTCTATCACATTTTTAAGGTCGTAGCAGTCGTTTGTGGAGTGACCATATATTTTATGGTACTCACAGTAATCGCTGCGACTCCCCCCTTTTTTATTTTTAATGGGTCTAGGGGGTGGCAGTCTTTCAGTGTTGTAAATTTCTCTGTATACATCCACTATAGAAACTTTCAGGGGAGTATAAGAGTGATATTTCCTTGGCCTCTCGAGACCGAGTTCTTCCTTTTTCTTGGTTTCCCTTTCTCTCTCTTTTGTTGAGGGAGGGACCCCAAGTCGCGAGCTCAGGTCTCTCAATTTGGAATTTTCCTCCATATTGATGTACTTTTCAGCTCTTTCTTGTACATCACTTAGAGAAACGGGGTGTCTTTTAGATATGGACTGTGAGAAGGGACCTTCTCTGAGTCCATTGACTAACCCCATTATGACTGCCTCTGTGGGCAGGTCTTGAATCTCCAAACATGCTTTGTTGAACCTTTCCATATAGGCTCGTAAAGATTCTCCGACCTCCTGTTTTATTCCTAGGAGGCTCGGTGCATGTTTCACTTTGTCTTTCTGGATTGAGAACCTCATCAAAAACTTCCTTGAGAGGTCTTCAAAGCTAGTAACCGACCTCGGGGGGAGGCTGTCAAACCACTTCATCGCTGCTTTTGATAGAGTGGTCGGAAAAGCTTTGCATCGCGTAGCGTCGGAAGCATCGGCTAGATACATCCGACTTTTGAAATTACTCAGGTGATGCTTTGGATCCGTGGTTCCATCGTAGAGGTCCATGTCAGGGCTTTTAAAGTTCCTCAGAACCTTTGCTCTCATTATGTCCTCACTAAAAGGATCCTCCCCACCTAAAGGCAGTTCTTCTTGTTCATCACGGGAGTTACGACCTTTGAGGGAGGATTCTAACTTCAAGAGTTTTCTTTCCAACTCTTTTCGTCGTTCCATCTCCTCTTTTAGGCTCTTTTCGGTTTCCTTTTGCCGCTCCCGCTCTTGTTCTAACTGTTCCAGGCGGCTGTGGATTAACCCCATGAGTTCAGTTACGTGGGATGGTCCTCCTTTCTCTGACTCGCGCCTTTCTGAGGAGTTTACCTTCGGGTTTTTTACCCCGGAGGTGCCTTCTCTATGCTGATTATCCACTTCCTGGTGGAGGGCGAGGTCCACATCGTTATTGCCTGTGTCCAGATTCTCTTGCTCAGAGTCTGTCTCCACATGGCCTTCTTCGTGGGATCTGTCCGCCATCGATGGATGATCTCTCGGGTCTCCGGCAACGGCGCCAATGTTACGGTGGGTAACCGGAGATTAACAGAATAGATGACATTGGTTGGCCCAATCGCCCGCGGATGGTAGTCTCTGAGCTGGTTCGCACGCTGGAGCCTCCTTCCGACTTGTGTGCGTGAGTGAATGGGGGGTGGTACCTGCAAAGACACTCCGATGCCTAAGTCAGCATGGGGTTAAGCAGGTTTAGAATGTATTGGACCTTTTCATACCTGAGGGGTGTCAGTGTATTTATATTGGTGAGCCAATAACCACCGTTGGAGTAGTGCCGTATCTTTTGGGTGTTAACCGTCCCTCTATCTTAGGGAGGTTAAGATATGGCTTGATGAAGCGGTTAGAGAGATTTTAGGGGCGGTTACTCATTCAAATGAGTGTTTATCCGCCAGCCAACCTCATGTCCGACTTCTTCGAAGTAAGTCGTAGTCAACACCGACTTCTTATATGAAGGTCGGTGCTTAGCTAGGCTTAATTTTTCGGATTAAGCCTTTCTATTTGGACCTGGGCCTTTATCATTGGGCCAGGGTATGAACAGTGCCCCTACTTGAGCCCAAGATCTCTTTAGGGGTTTGGGTTCAAGTATTCAACTCGGATTCGTAGCCGACTTTCTTGGAGGAAACACGGGTTTTTAAACCGACGTGATTTTCGCGACCTTTTGTTTCTGACAGTTACGTCTATTCAAGCGTTGTGTCCGTTAGGGATGCATTTAGGGATTGATGGCTTTGATAACGGTGCACTCTCATTAATGACTGCTCCGTTTTTACCATTATGCCCCTTAGCATGTTTATAAATACTTTCCCTCTCTTTCATTTTTCCGTTTCTGCAATCTTTCAAACTTCTTCTTTCTTTGTTCGATTTAATTTTTGTAGTATTTCAAATTATAAATACTAATGTATCATTAAGCGTTAATATGCCAGTTAATTGACTTAATTCAGTCTTTTTTTATTAATGTGTATAAAAAAATTAGTTAGAATAATAAGTTATCTATAGTTTAATAAAAATATTTTAATTTTAAGTTTTAGAAATAAAAAAATATTTTTTTATAAATTATATACAATGAATAGTATTTTAAGAATAAAAGTATTTCCTAACTCTTTCTAATTTTTATATCTCCGTATAATTAATAATATTTAACAAAACTTATTTAATATATATATATATATATTTGCCCCACTCCTAGAATTTTTTGGGTCCGTCATTGCATGCATGTTCTTGTGTCTTGAATTTATATGTCTCCTTAATCTCTTGATGGGTATGTGATTTTTGTCCGATGATATTAGTGTTGGCGAAGTTGGTTCCTTATAATCAATGAATAATTTAAATTAGAAACAAAAATGATGTCTTGAATAAGTGATTTTTTTCTAGAATATTATCTGTTTTATTTATTGTAATGGGTGTTGAGGTTCAGTGTTTTTGGTTGGAATAAATGTCTTGATAACAGTGTATTGTTGACAATCTTTTTTGAGATTAAAATCATTTACTTTGACTTCAAATATAAATATAAGGTTGCACAAATTTTCAATTGGGATGGTGTTTCAATGTTATTATTTTTCTGGAGTGTCATTAGATTTGAAGCTGTACCCAACACTTTTTTTTAAATAGTACAAAAATTGTTGTGGCACTTTGATCTGAAATGAAATAAGTATTGGGTTGGTAACTAATAATTTGATAGATGAGATTATGAAAAGTATATAGGGTTACCTTGTTGTTGGATATTGTGGTGTTTGATTACATGTGCCACAAATATAGTTGTCTCATTTTCATCTAATATAATCATTTCTAAACAAAGAAGCTCCTCTTCATTTGTGGTTGTTAATGTTTTTTATAGACGAATCACGCAAACTTTGATAAACCAATTGTTTGTTTTGTTTGGTAATGTTGTCCAAAGAATGATACTTCATCAAGTAAGTTTGAGATGTTATGTAGTTCGGAAATAAATTTTTTGTGCTAAATTTGATGTTATTTGAAGAAATAATGGTAAGAGACTTATATAAGTATGTCAAATAGTATGAAATTTAAATATTTATAACGTAAAATTTATTATAATTAATAATATTATTATGACATTTGTAATATGGATGTTTATTATATTTAATGAGTTATTTATAAAAATTAATTATTGGGGGTTATAAACTTATTGTATAGTTTGTTATATTTAATGAGTTATTTTTTTTGTATAGTTTTTTTTTTGCTAATTTGAAAATAATAGGTAATTTGACAAAAATTGAGTAGTTAATTCTAAAATTTTGCTAAATGATATTGCTGACATGACATTAATAAGAGAAAAAACATGTTTTAAAAATAATATGAGTAAACTTCTCTGTTTACTTTTATATATTAAGATTAGATAATATCATAAAACTTGCAAAGCAATATCAACTTGATCTCAAGATATATTTCCTTTATTTTTTTTATTTTTTATTTTTGTATAAGTGAGTATCACTTTTCATTATGATTTTTGGATCGATGAAAAATAATCTCTATTTTACTTACGCTTTATTGATAACACATTTTAATCTAAGTAGCTTTCAAAGAAAGGGAAAATATATATATGCCAACGGCTTAAAACTTGAAGTTTATTAGTATGATTATCATATTATATAAATAAAAAACAAATTAATTTCCCGAGAATAATTTTATCATAAAGTTGAAAAAAATGTAATAAGAGCAATAGTTTTTATTTAACATATATAAAACAAAGCTGTTTTCAAAATAAGAGCTGTTTGAATTTTTATATACACAAGTGATAAATAATTAAATATTATATTTAACAAATAAAACGGAAAAATGAGTATTTGTTTTTCTTTTTTTTTAAATAAAAAACAAAAAGAGCTATTTTTGAAATATTGACCGATAGAAGGAAGAAGAAACTGAAACAGGGAGGCACTTGCGTATGTAAGTCGAAGAATTCATCATCCGAAGACTGAATGTGCAGAAAAAATGGCAAGTTCAGCTCAAGACCCCACTCCTACTTGGTTTACGCCCAAAAGGTTCTACCTTCACAAATCTTCTTTCCTATTTCTTTGGGTTTTATTTTTCCCCTCTGGAGAATTCTGTGTTTTTCTTTCGAAAATTGAGAAACAATTGTTACTCCAGAATTTCCGAGTTCCTAATTTTGTTGTAGTGGATGAATAATGCTATTGATGTGGGAGGCTGATGAGTTGACTTTTTGAATTGCTTAATTAATTGACTTGATTTAATTGAATTAAGAAGGTGTGTGTCGTGATTTTCAGGCTTTTGATGATATTCTGTGTAATTAATACGTTAAACTATGTGGATCGTGGAGCTATTGCTAGCAACGGTGTTAATGGAAACCTTGAGATTTGCGACGATTCTGGTATTTGCACTGCCGCTACTGGAATTCAGTAAGTTCCAATTTTGCTGTTTTTCTTCCCTAATTATTTTTGTTATTGTTAGCATCATCTTCTCGTGGTTGATGTAATTGTATTTTCATCTCAGGGGGGATTTTCACTTGAGCAATTTTCAAGATGGAGTTCTCTCATCTGCATTTATGGTTGGACTTCTAATTGCTTCTCCAATATTTGCTTCTCTTGCTAAAAGGTGATACTAACTCCGTGTTGTTGCTAAATTGAAGTAGCTTAGAGTAGGAAGAGTTAACTATATGAGACCGGGCCTGCATGATTCCCTTTCAATTGCATCGTTTTTAATGCATTTTCATGTTTTGCAGTCACAATCCGTTTCGTCTTATTGGTGTTGGATTGTCAGTTTGGACGTTCGCCATAGCTGGATGTGGTAGTTCATTTGATTTTTGGTCTATTGCAATATGCCGAATGTGAGGGAATATGTTTTCAACTTGTCAAGGCCTTAATACTTTGCCATTTGCTAGTATTATGTATTGAGTCAAGAGTCAAGACTGATGCCATGGTTTTGGCAGGCTAGTTGGTGTAGGCGAAGCATCCTTCATAAGTCTTGCAGCACCTTTCATAGATGACAATGCTCCTGTTGAACAGGTTAGTCTTATCTCTTTCATTCCCATCAGAATTAGGTGAACTGAATGTCTCCACCAATGCAGAGTTGCAGCTTTACTTGTATTTTTATTTATGGCAGAAAACAGCATGGCTTGCTACCTTCTATATGTGCATACCAGCTGGGACAGCTTTGGGCTATGTTTATGGTGGACTTGTAAGATTAATACTCATAAAATCTAGCTTTTTAGATGGTTCTCTTATTGTTTCCTTAGTTTGCTGGTTTAAATAATCATTTTATTTGTCATGAACTGATGTTGTTTGAGTATTAGTATAGTTGCTTATGAGTTCATTTACTGTACATATATGGGCTTGTGTAATGCTAACTTAAAGAACTGTTCATTGGAAAATTTTCTACACACTTCGCATCCATTATTTTTTTGAATGTGTCATCTGCAAATGAGTCAGCTTCAAAAATTCAAATAATGTGTAGGTTGGAGGCCAGTTTAATTGGCGTATTGCATTTTGGGGTGAGGCAATTTTGATGCTTCCTTTTCCCATTTTGGGTTTTATAATGAAACCTTTGCAGTTGAAGGGTAACCATTTCTTCTGAATGACTTGTTTCTAGAAGTTAGTCAATTTTCTGCTCCTTCTAATCGTATCAGAATATTTGATTTGTCACCATAGGTTTCACTCCCATGGAATCCAAACTGATACCGACATCTAATGAATGTGGAGGTACTGTCAATTCTTGACAATTATGTTGGTAAAATTATTTTCTGCTGTAATCTTTGTTGTCTTTTAAAATTCCAAAGGATAAAATGAAATTTATTTTCTGATCTTCTCAACATCTCATTGATTCATCTGAAAATGGATTAATATATTTCTCATTTGGAGATTGCATTAGGAGCTTGTTTGGGTGCCATTAAGTTGTTAGAAAAATATATTTTTTCAATGGAAAAATATATTTTCTTTTAGTGTTTGGCAAAATTCTAATGGTAAAAATAAAAATACTAGAATATAAAAAATATCTTTTTTTAGAAGCTACAATTTGCATCTTTTTTTAAAAGATCTTTTTTACTTAAAAAAAGAAGATGTTTTTAATATTATAAATAAACAAAAAAGTACTTTATATTCTCTTACCCAGTCCCAATCATAATTGTTAGATAAAAAGATATTTTTACATGAAATATCCAAACATAAAATTACTTTTACTTTTCTAAAAGATCTTTTAGGAAAATATTACTTAAAAAAATCTTTTCGTAGAAGCTCACCCAAACAAGTCCTAGGTGATGATCAATAAATTATTCTCACATTATTTTACAGGTGCCAATCTATACATGATATTTTGTCATTGGTTGAAAAAAAATTGTTGAATGTAGCCTCAAGTCAAAGTTATGTTATATGTGTGGATTTCAACTAAAAGCTATGATGTGATGATTCAGATAAAAGAAAATTGCATTATATTCTAACTAGTGTATTGCTTTTATAGGAATTATATTTTGAACATCTGAGCCTAAACCAATCCTGTTTTTGTGCTATGTGCTATTTTGCACGCTAGGCTATCACTCGAATGATGACTATAATACGTATCTTATTTTCATCTAGAAGCCTTTTCTTGGTTCTGGTGATAACATTCTTTGCCGTAAATTTATTTCCTTTTACTTATTTCGATGCTCAAAGTTAGAGGTTTTCCTTATAGATGGTGAGATGCTTGCTGGAGATCAAGGCTTTATCAGAGGATCCAAGTGAGTTAAAACTGAAAATCTAATAAATTTAGAAGATGAAATTTATTAATATAGTGGATAATATTAACTTTAAGGAAATTTTCTGTAAAATTTTTATGTTATAGTTTTATTTTACACTCACTGTGTGTAACTCATAAAAAGTTATTGCAAGTTTGAGACAACAATGACGATTATGTTGCAGATAGACCAGCTAAAATATTATATTTCACCTTTATGATTGATATTTACGTTTCTCAGGTCACCATCCATACTGAGGAATCACATCACCAGGTTCTCAAAAGATATGTTGGAGCTTTTGCGTGACCAAGTGTATGTCATAAATGTTCTAGGTATTTATTTTTTTACTAACTGGGAGATAATTAATTTTCTTCATGAAAGTTTTATTGACAATATTGCCTGAGGAATCAAAACAGATTTTCAATTGAGGATTTGATAATTGAATTGTCAATTCAGAACAATTGCAAATATTCTGACTTAAAGAGTTTAATCATTGCTAGGTTATATATCATACAATTTTGTTATTGGGGCCTACTCGTATTGGGGACCGAAGGCAGGATACAGCATTTACCATATGGTATGATAATGCGCTTAAATATCATTTGCTTCATATCAAATATTAGGAGTATTCATTACAAAAAGAGCTTAGTCAAAGCGGTTCTATTGAAGACTTGGTCATTGATAGAGCCGAGTTGGATTCTGATTATATGAAATCAACCTCTTCTAGTAGGTTAAAGCTTGATTGTGTAGTTGTGCATTTATTAATATTTATAGAAATTTTTGCTTCTTTGACAATTTTGTTATTTATTATTTTTGGACAGAGTAATGCTGACTTGTTGTTTGGAGGTATTACAATTGTTTGTGGGATTTGTGGTACGTTAGCTGGAGGCTTGATTCTTGATAAAATGACTTCAACAATCTCCAATGCCTTCAAGGTAGGCTAGTTAATTTCCATTTATATATAATATCAGTTATCAAATGAGTAAAAGGGATCATGCACTATTCTTTTACTACTATTTTGTTACCGGCAAATCCATGCTAGTTATAATGCTCAAGGACTGAGTTTTTATGGTGGGAAAAAATACGTTTATATAATTAGTCTAACATGTTGATGCCTATTGGTTACTGGCCCACTAACTAAAATGCACAGGGAACACTTTTGCCTTTCAGTGATAAATGACTTCATGAATTCATGTCAATGATTCTAGGCCTTTAGCATTTTCAAAGTTGTACAGGAATAGTTGAAACCTGCTTTTGATGAGCATAATCACATGTAATAATAACCATCACCCCTCCCCTCCAACCTAAAAAAGAAAGTTCTCCCAAAGAAAAGGAGGACAAATATTTAAAACTAAAACTGGAACCGAGATGACTAATAATTTTGTTATATTATTGTATTTCTGTGGCCTTAATTCTATTTTGTATGACTGGTTACGTTCATATCACTGAAGTTCTAGAATTATTTTTCCCTTAAAGTTCCTTTATCTCAAATTTTACATCTTTCATTTGGAAGTTCTACTCTTCATGATCTTTTATCATATTTTGTTTCTTTTCTTCTTTGGTTCCCTTTCTTCATGGCAGCTTCTTTCTGGAGCAACATTTTTAGGTGCCATCTTCTGCTTGATTGCATTCTGTTTCAGGAGCTTATCTGGTTTCATAGTACTCTTCTCTATTGGTGAACTGCTGATTTTTGCCACACAGGTAACTTTATGAGCCACTTGAAGGGTTTTTCTTTTTCTTTTGGGTCAACCTACTACTTGCATAATAATTGCAATCAATTACTTTATATTGGACTGGCTGTTCTAGATTCAGATGGTTGGTATTTCATCTTCTTGCATGCTACTGCATGTTCATAAGAACCTGATAATGATATATAACATAAAACTCTAGTCTTAAATTTGTGTCTCCTTTTGTAGGCTCCTGTAAATTATGTCTCTCTTCATTGTGTAAAACCAAATTTGAGGGCGCTGTCTATGGCAATATCTACAGTTTCAATCCATATCTTTGGTGATGTGCCTTCCTCACCACTTGTTGGCATCCTGCAGGTTACACCTCATTTTTCCTGATATTGTGTGTGTTTTGGTTACTTTCATTATTGGATATATATCAGTCATTGGATTCTGCATTTACACGGCTTTTCCTAATATTTTGATTATTTTTATAACTGGATATTATCAGCCAACATAAGACACAGATTTGTACTAGAAGTAAAGTGCTTAATTGATTTTCACCTTATCCATGTTTGTTGGATTTCATTTGCAGCTTCTAAACCATGTTTTAGTAGTTTTGACCAAACCATGATATGTAGTTGCTCAAACAAAAAAAACCCATCATATGATTAGCCAGTTGGTTTGATCTATAGTGGACGTTTCAAAACTTAATTTTATCCCTTCTCTTTTAGTTATTATATCTATCTCCAGAAAATTGTTAAAATAAATGTCAAACCTGGTTTTATTTGTTATAAACTGCTCTCTTTCTCATCTCTCCCTTTGATGTAAAGGGGTTTCACATCTTAGTTTGTTTAGGCAACTTTCAACATCCCTCTTGAATTAACATATATGGAAAAGAAGTTGACAAAACTAGTAACAAGAACTGTGCTGCCTTATGTTTTACATTTTGATGCAGTCATACTCATGATTTACTGACCTGCTTTACATTGTTAGCTGTTCCAGCCTTTTGCCTGTATTTGTTCCTGTTTTAACATTTGTTTTTATTCTAAGCAAAGCAGTTTTCCTGCACAGGATCATATTAATGACTGGAGGAAAACAGCACTTTGTTTAACATCCATTTTCTTTCTTGCTGCTATAATATGGTTCATAGGTAAGTGGCATACCACCATGCAGCTTTGGTATTATATTAGCTGTTCTTAATTTTTAAACCAGATATGCATTAGAATTAATTGTTTTTTAAGAATGTGCCTGTAAACTGAAATTTCAGAACACGTACTGAAGAAATTGCTGGATGTTGCGCATGGGTTTCAAATGCTAATAGATTTTTATTTGACAGTTAATATTTTACACTTCAAAAGTAGTCCCATACTCATCTATAAGACTGCAACTACATTGACTAGCCCTTTAAGTCACGTTTTGCCATTTGGGGAACCATAAATCATTAAAGAAAAGAAGTTACCAAATTCCAGTTACTCTTTGTTACTTGACCTGAGGTGTTAAATCTGTGCTACAAACTTGATGTGCATGTTATTGCTATAGAGATCAAAGGTGCAAGTTGTTCTGGTTATTGTTAACCACACCACCGTACTAATTCCACCAAATAATAATATATCCATTGACATCATCATGGATACTACTACTAATTGCTTGAAGAATGTTCTAAATATTTGCTTGACTATGGTTAATGGTAATCAATGCTATAGGAATCTTTTTGAGAAGCGTTGATCTTTTCAACGAACCTGATGATGATCAATCTTCAATAAGAAGAGAGCAAAGGAGGCCATTGCTTGAAGACACTTCATATGAAGCCTAGTTTCTGATCCATTTTATAGTGTTAGTAATACCGTGCTGAAACAGTTGCATATCCCATATATGTGTATTATCTTGGAACATCCACATTGTTCCTTGAAGAGGGAAAAATCGGTGGCATCCACGTTTGATACTCTGTTGCTGAAGAGCAGGGTGCTGATGGCTTCACCTTTGTATCAAATCAGGTTGAATGGAGTTACTAGATCAAGTCACCCTGTTCAAATGTTTTTCCATGTAAATTACTGTGCAAATGTGCAACTATTATAATTGTAAGATGTTCGAATGTAAAGATGTGATAACTCAGCAATTTAATCCAATCGTGTTTTCTTTTTTCCCCTCTTTTTGCCGACAAAGGTAAATTGTGAGAGTTGCTTTTAATCATTTACTGAAATAGCAAAGATGTTCCTAAGAATACAAAGTACAAGGATGACCCGATAGGCCAATACTTTACAAAGCAGATGCATTAATCATTTTCCGACAGAGGATAAATTTGGTGTTTAAAATCCGGTAAAAACTCAGGTGAAGTGGACTTCACGTGAAGTTGATATATGAGAGACGTTAGATGAAAATTTAGCCAAATCAATCAAATCATCTAACGATTCTCAGGTATCAATTTTACGTGAAATCGACTGCACCTGAGTTTTCACCTTAAAATTCGGTGTTGTAATCAATTTGTTTAAAACAGAGCAATATTACGAGCCTTCCACACGCTCCAAAAGATAAATGCAACTTTGATTGTCATGTTATTGTTATTTCATTTCTTAGGTTTTGAATAAATAAGTAAATTACATAATTAAACTCATTTTTTGTTAGATCGTTAATGAAAATAGATTGAACTATTGGAATGGTAATACTAACCATATCTGCGGGTATTCAATCCAACTTAATTTATTTGGATAAGATTGACGATCTAACCCATTTAAAAGCGAAGCATGTTGATATGCGGATAGGGTCGGATGCAGATTTAAATCTAATTCTATTCAACTAACTCATATTCCTGACATATTTTAATATAGAGTTAAAAATTATTATACATATATTAAAGTTGATGGAGATTGAATTTATATTTTCTCTTTTTTATTATGATTTTATATATTGATATTGATTTATTTAAAGTTATATATTCATGATAATATACAATTTTCTCTTAAAAAAATAATGAATATAAGATTTTGAATTCGACTCCTCACAACAACCATTTTAAAATTATTCCAACTCGTTTGACCCTAGATTGACCGTAAGTTTTAACATGTTTAATACACTCTTAAAATAAATACATAAAAATATAAAAATTATTCTTTGTGTCCTTAACAAGTGTCCTAATAATATATATTAGCTAATAAAATGTGTGACAATTCTACTCTCAAAATACCTTTTAATCAAGGGCGTTTAAGGTTTAGTCCAGCCTGTATTTTATTGAGTTTAAATTTATTATTTTTATCTGATATTTTTTTAGGTTGGCGAGTTATACTTTGGGTCTCGGTTAATTTGACTATTATATAATAAATAAAATAATTTATTTTGATATAAATATGATATAATATTTTTTAAATTTTATTTTTAAAAATAAATTTTTATTATTTTAGTATATACTAATTTTATATTAAATTCACTCTTATTTAATCCGGTATTTCAAATCGCTTTTGAGTTGGGTCAAAATAAATTCCAATAACTTTTTAAAACTGAATCCAAATATGATTAAATTCGCCTAATTTCAAAAAGTCTGTAAATTCCAAAATAAAGTTTTAGATATTAAGTTAAAGTTTATTTATTTAGATTTTTTTTATATACAATAAATGCTTATTAAAATTTAAAAATCTTCTTTTACAATACAGATTTTTATATTTAATACAAGTACCTTCTTCATTTTCTATAAAAATTCCCATCATCAAATTATACCAAATATTATATTTTTAAGGATCAATTTATGATTCTTTCAAAATTTAAATTGAGATAATTAAAAATTTACTAAGATTTGTTTGGATGGACTTTTAAGAGAAAAATTTTTTTGATTTATCTTTTTTTAGAAGATCTTACGTAAAAATAAAAGTAATTTTATCTTTGAATATTTCATACAAAAGGATCTTTTTATTTATCAATTATGTTTGGGTTAATAATATAAAAATACTTTTTTGTTTATTTATTACATAAAAAATATTCATTTTTTAAAAGAAGATCTTTCAAAAAATATATAAATTATAATTTTTTTTAAAAAAATATTTTTTATTTTTCTAGTATTTTTATTTTTACTATTAGAAATTTGACAAATATATTAAAAAATAATAAAAAAATTTCTTAAAAAAAATTATTTTTTATCAAAATAATAGCGTCCAAACAAACACTAACATGACATGTCCCGCACGTATGTTTGGGTGATGTGCTGCTAAAGCATCCAACAACCTCAACCTCAACCTCAACCTTTGGTTGGTCACAGTCGCACTCGCACACTTCCACTTTACTATAAGATATAAATTAAACTTTCTCATTCGCTTAAACACTCAGAGGGAGAGAGTGGGCTTCTGACAAATCATCTGTCGTCATCTCCAATTCTGTATCTTTTTTCGATCTCAGCCACGTCTCTCCTTTCATTGTTTCTGTTAAAAAACCTTTTTTTATTTCTTTCTCTTTATCACTTCATCGGTTCTTTATTATTATTGTTATTATTAACATATTGGATTCAACTTCAGATACCCAATATCCCAGATTCATCTAAAGCCCCTTCCTTTATAGACCCTTTCAATCAAAAAGCAACTGGGGCACGCATCATTCTTATTCCTGCTTTGACTGTTGATTTTATCTGACACAAAGAAACTGTTGGATTTTATTCCATTCTGCTTCTTCTGATTCTTCGGCTGCCAGCTAAACTACTGTACGATTCTAGCTTTCTTAAAAAGTTCCCTTTTTTTTTCTCACTGTAAAAGGGGTTGTCACTTGTTGATTGTTATGATGATCAGATTCCCTTGCTTATTTTAGTTTCTAATTTTGATTGTAAAATATAGTGTTTGATTTTTGTTTGTTTGTAGTCTAATTCAGCTAGATCATCCCTAATTTGCTTTTGCCATCAATTGTTTACTTCAAATCTGATTGAAATTGTTGTTATAGTGAAGGATTTGACTCGTGTCTATGAATTCATGGATGCCAGTTTGTTGAATGATCTAAAAACTTCAACTATTAGATTGGAGAATTGATACTTCCTCACCACTCATTCTGAAGTATAAATAAGGGTTTTTTTTCAACGAATCTTTATCACTTCAAGAGTCTTTATATTTCAAATCTTAATATTTTAAGATGTTTGTGTTTTAATTGTGATAACAATATTTTGATATCAATGTCAACATGTGCTAATACCTTATACATCCAGTGAGTTGACGCTCAAAAACATTGAATTGAGTTTATGCATTCCCCTTGGAATTTCTGGTGCATTGTTATATAGAAGGGAGTTGGAAGGAAAGAATGGCACTGGATGTATCTGATTAAGCAATGGTCCAACTATATGCGGCATTTTCCATGACCTTCAAATCTTCTTACTTTACCAAGCAATGTCATTATCTGAATAGAAAGTTTAGAAGCATACAAATTTATGATTCAAAGAAAAAGGCATTGTATCTTTGAAACAACAATCTAGTTTTTCTGCTTCATAGATAAAGATTAAAGCAATGAATGTACATTTATTGTAATAGTAGTTTTACTGCACATCTTAAAATCAGTTTGTCTTAACCCTCTATTCTTCTTTTGCTTGAATTTCGATTTTTCAGATGGGAGACGTGGCTAAGGACCTAACAGCAGGAACTATTGGAGGGGCAGCACAGTTGATATGTGGCCACCCCTTTGACACTATCAAGGTCAAGCTCCAAAGCCAGCCTACACCACTCCCTGGCCAGGTTCCCAAGTATGCTGGTGCAATTGATGCTGTGAAGCAGACAATAGCAGCCGAAGGACCAAGGGGTTTATACAAAGGTATGGGAGCCCCACTTGCTACTGTAGCTGCCTTCAACGCTGTCCTGTTTTCAGTAAGGGGACAACTGGAGGCATTATTGAGGTCCGAACCTGGTGCTCCTCTCACAGTAAACCAGCAGATAGTTTGTGGCGCCGGAGCCGGAGTTGCGGTTTCTGTTCTAGCTTGCCCCACTGAATTGGTCAAATGCAGGTAAGAGGACACTCACTGTTTAATCGTGTCATGGTTAATCTTCTTGTTTGTGTTTAACTCTTTTTTTTCTTACTCTTGACTTCAATACTTATAATTTTTTGACCATTTTTTCTACCTGCTTCTATTGTAAAATTTTCCAAGGATTTACCTTCATGCAAATATCAGTTTTTCCAAGCAAGAACTGAATGTAATTGTTCCAAGGTTGTGTGAATTTATGCATGATGTTTTCCCACTTTTTTGGCTGTGAAATTCAGAAAGTGTCAACTTTTAAGAGCTCAGTTTTAGGAAGTGTCAACTTTTAAGATACTCATAATATAATGACATGGAAATCATGACATTTTATAGCACACACTCAAAGTACGTGGTTACCTTGTAACTCACTATGCTTTGTTTCATTGCCACTATCAGGTTGCAAGCACAAAGTGCTCTTGCTGGTTCTGGAGTTGCTACTCTGGCCGTGAAATATGGAGGACCTATGGATGTGGCCAGACAAGTTCTTCGGTCAGAAGGAGGCGTAAAAGGTCTTTTCAAGGGCTTGGTTCCTACAATGGCGCGTGAAATACCTGGAAATGCTGCAATGTTTGGAGTATATGAAGCAACTAAGCAATTACTCGCAGGAGGACGTGATACCTCTGGACTAGGTAGAGGTTCTCTGGTGGTTGCTGGAGGCTTGGCTGGAGCTTCCTTCTGGTTCATGGTATACCCAACCGACGTTGTTAAGAGTGTGATTCAAGTAGATGATTACAAAAATCCAAAGTTTTCTGGTACAATTGATGCTTTCAGAAAGATTCGCGCCACCGAAGGAGTCAAAGGACTGTATAAGGGTTTTGGTCCGGCGATGGCCCGAAGTGTTCCTGCAAATGCAGCTTGTTTCTTGGCATATGAGATGACACGATCAGCTCTAGGATGATTAGTTCATACAGCAGACTTGATTGGGGGTAACATTGATTCGCATCTTTCTTTTCTTTACTTATTTTCTTAGTTTTACTTTATTCCCAAAACATTTATTTCAGGCATTGCAAGATGGCCATAAAGTTTTATCTTTCTGTTATTGCTTCAAGTTTCAGCAGTAGTAATTCATACAACCTTTCCTTTTAGAATTTTGGTTTCTTCCCTCATGCTTGTTCTATTACTTATGGAAATTGTATATGTTTGGGAAACTATGTCAATTTACAGAAAATGCAGCATTAAATGGGATATGAACCCGTCTTGGATCGGATCCATATCCCATCTAATGGTGGATGCGATATGAGTTGACACAATGTTTCAAGCGCCTCGCCCAAGTTTGGATACTATCTCGGAGATAGAAATACAGAGACACAATTTTCCATCCGTCTCTTGCTTTTCATGTTTTTGTCCTAGAGACAGAATCCAAACGTGATGTATGTATAGAATGGAATCATTATGACTGCAAGAATCATATTTCACCTATCTTAACTAAGAGAACTTAGCTAGAACTTTTTCAAAAGACAAGATTCTGAATTCTCAAGTTAATGACCATAATTCATGTCCATCAAAATTGTTGGCGTGCATTCGGTTGTAGATTCCATCATGCAGATTAGTCCTTTTTTTCTGGTATAAATGTTAGAAATTGTGGCAAGAAAAATTTGTACAACTGATCTTAGATTCTTGGATATATGCCATTACCATATATAAAGGTTGATGCCTCCATTTTTCCAACTTCCATTATTCCAGAAAATTGAGATAATATGCCTCAAATTTGGTGCAAAACAGATTCAAAACAATGAAATGACCCTTCTCTAAATGTAAAACAATCCTATTGTATTCCATAGAAAGTGGTCAGTATATGCTGATGGAATAACATATCTAACCATGGATTAAATCATTAGAATAAGAGTGAATACCTCACCTGACTCCTGACAATTATCTCGAAAGGACAACGAGGCCTCTAAGAAATAAAAACATCCAACTCGGCCCCTGATATTTTTTTTAGGACTGATTAGTACCTGTGTAAAAAAAACAACATTGACTTTTTTTGGCGCAGGAGATAATTCATTCCATAAAATTAAAGTTCAGGAGTCGGATTGGTATTTTTTTTGTCAAGATCCTCGTTGTAATTGTTTTGAGTTTTTCTCTTAAGAGAACCACTTTATCTGAAAACATGACAAATTCTAAAAGAGCAATACTTTGAGGTTAGTAAAATTTATTATTTTTGACTAATAATTAACTAGTAATATTTAAAAGTATTGACTAAAAATATATTATTGGGCTACTAAACTGAAGATTTTGGACTATTAGCTAATATAAATTAAAATGGTTGGTGCTCTAGCTTTTCTGATTTTAAAATAAGTCGTGTATTTAAAATAAACATAACAATTGTATTAAAATATAACCAATAAAAGTAAAACCAAGGGCAAAAATCACCTTAAACCATTTACCCCTTAACCTTTTAAGTGTGTGTTTGGACTATCGTTTATACTGGAGAGTTTGTATAAAATTGATTTTACAAATTTGATTTTAATGAAAAGTAAGTTTGCGTGAAAATTATTTATGTTTGATAATTTTTATATCAAAATGGATTATAGTAGAGTAAATGTTGTTTGGATTACACTACTTAAAATTATTTTTAAATAAAAAATTACTAAAATAGACATCAACTTAAATAAATTTTTTAAATTATGCTATCATTTTAATTTTTTTGGTAACTTCCTATCATTTTAATTTAAATATTTAAATAGATCTTATTAATTAATTTTATAATAAAAATAACATAAAATTACATTTAAAAATTTTAACAGAGCCAAACAAAAAATAATTTTTTATACAAAACCAAAAATAAAAATTTTATAAAAAAATATAATTATATATTTAAAATATTTTAGTACTAAAGAGACTACAAACAAAAAAATAAAAGGTAGAATTGATAAGAAAAAAAATAAATTTAATCCTATTGTGAGTTTTTAAATGCAAAAACTATAATTTCTAACTTCTTGTAAATATAAAGAAAAAGCATTCAATACAGTGATACACTTAAACGTGTTTCTCTTCTTTCTAAAGCTAAACCTAAGAGTAAAGAAAAAAAATTATGTGACTGCCACGTAACATAACAAACTAGCGTTTGACTAGTGAAGGTTACTCAAAATCTCACTCCAAAAGAAGCGAGGGAATGAGTAACTGTCAAAAAATCTGTTAATTTTCTTCACTTCTTTGTTGAGTGCTGAAACAAATAAACAACTACTACTTCTTCTATAACATATATAGAATTGTATACATAGCATTTCACCAACACAAAAACCATCCTAAACCTTGAAAAATGGAAGACACAAAGACAAAACTACCTTCACATGAATCCACTATCCCTCTCATTGCTAGGTTGGATCATCTTGAATTCATTGTGAGAACCTCCCTTTTTTTTTCATCATTATATATATTATATTCTATATTATATATCCAATTTTGTCTTTTTATTTGTTTGTAACGTTTTTGTGGTTGGTCCGTAGATGAAATATTTGGAAAGAAAGCAAAGAAGTGGAAACAATAATAACAATAATAGTAATGTTAATGTTAGTGCTGAGAAACAATCTGGGGAATTGGTGGCCAAGAAAGAGGCATTTTTCAAAGGAACATTGCTGGATAGGGTGGCCTCTCTTGAACACAGACTTTATCAGGTGAAATTATATATTATTATTATTAAATATATATTAAATTCATGATGATTAATCATTGTGTTTCAGTATGATTTAATTGACATTGTTTATTTTAACTTGAAAGCAAATCTTTTTACATAATTAGACACCTGACTTCAACTACTTATATTGATTAATAAAATCACTGGCCAACAAACAAGTTGATTATTAGTTATTTTGAGAGAATAAATCCAAGTAGTTCATGAAAGCTTTGCTTAAATTACTGAGATATATGTTTCTTCAATTTTTGTGTCATCATGTTCACTCATCATTCTTAGATTTTGTTGTAACCCCTTATTTCAATACTCCGACTTCTTGTTTTTAAATTTTTTATAGGTTTAACTAACATGTGTTCTAAGAACATAAAATAAGTGTGAAAGTTTAAATATTTTTAACCAACAAAAAATATAAATCCTAAATTTTTCCTCTTTAAATTTTAAACTCTATATCTTAAATTTTAAATTCTAAATCCTAAAAAAATTATAAAAATATTTTATAATAAAAAAATTAATTAATATTGACTAATTAAAATTTTATTTCTTATAGTTATTCTTTAAATTAATTTAAGAATATGAATATGTGTTTTGAACCTTTTTTTTCTTCTTCTTTTAATTTCCAGCTTTGCATGGAAATGGATTCAAGTGGCAGCTCTTATCCTTTGTCCATAACTTCAACACAAGATTCTGGAGAATCTTCTTCAAGCCAGGAATCCAAAGGAGAAATATGTTACTCATTTCCAACCTTCAACAATCTCCCAAATCATGGACACAAAGCCATGCTTCACAACCACACTAGGACACTTCTTGAATTGCAGGTTAGAAAAATAAACAAAATAAAATATTCAAATGATTATTTAAATTGTAATTGTTTCTATTATTGGATCCCTTGATCTTAGCTTTTGTCCTTTTATGAAAATAAAATACTCATAAGGTAACCTAAATTAGAAAGTTAGCAAAATGTCTCTTTCAGGCTCAACAAGATAATACCCAATTTCACACAACATTAGTCAATTAAATAATCACTATTTTTTTTTTCTCAATTGAATTTAAACTATAGCTAGTTCTAGAAAGATTCAGAACACTCTCGAAACCAATAAAATATTGTTTTTCAAAAAAATCCAATTCAAGTTGGAATAGAATAATAACTTTATGTTCTCTAAAAATCTATGATGCAAAAACCATACGACACGACACGAAACACACAACATATAAATTTTAAAATTTTATAACATACAGAGATATATATATATATCTATATAATATAAAATATATTTTGAATAAATCATAATAATATTTTGATATTTTATTGATATTAAAATATAAATTAATTTTAATTATTTTTAAAGTCTTATTTTAATTATATAAAATATTTAAAATATGTTTTGTTTTAATAAATAATCATATATACTATTTTTTTTTGTATTCATGTGTGTTCGACAAAATTTTTTTATTTTTTAGTAAGACACAGTTAGATTCAGCAGTCAACAAACACGTGTTGTACAAGTATTAATGAGTATCATATCTAAAATATATCTAACGCGTGAATACTGTAATTAAGCAAACTAGCAAAGTGTCTATACTTTATAGTTAAAAACCATAAGTAGCTTGGAAAATTCACAAGTAAGATAGGTCAAAAGTCCACTGTCCACGTACAATGAACCTTTTTGCCAAAAGCATGTATTCACATACAAATACTAGAAGGTGGATTCTATGGTGTAGAAAGGAAATTGTTTTTACATGTGTAGAAGGATAGGTGTCAATGCATTAGTAGTTTATGTTGATGGCTTTTGGATGGGGAAGAATTAATTAGAGTACACAAATATTGATTCATTGGACCCACAAAAAAAAAGAGTGTGTGACATTATATATGTGTCACAAAGATAACTTATTAGGTTTTTTTATTTTAATAAATTGAATAAATATTTTATTTATTAAAATAAATAATTTAAAAAATTATTACCATGTAGACGAGATATATGTATTTATAAATATAAAAATATATTTTATAAAAATAATAAAAATATTAATAATTTAAACTAGACCAAACTCTTAAAAATAGAACATTCAATTAATATGGAAGGTGGACGATCTTAACCGTACTACGTCCATCCACCGGCGTTTTTTATTAGAATTTACACTAAATCAATTCAAATAATAATAAGGCGGGATTCGAATCCCCAACACTTGCTTAAGCAAATTAGTGAGCTAACTACTAGACCAAGTTCATTAATTAGTTAGTTAAAACCGCCTATTTCTTCTATTATTTTGAAACTGCTCATCTTTTCTATTATTTGAAACTGCTTATCTTTCTTATTATTTGAAATATTCTATTTTTAAGAGTTTGGTTTAATTTAAATTATTAATATTTTTTATTATTTTCAAAAATTATATTTTTATATTTATAAATACACATATCTCGTTTACACTGTAAAAAAGATCATTATGAATGTATCTCGTTTACAGGATAAACAAGATACATTCGTAATTATTTCATTTACAGTGTAAACGAGATAAGAATGAGGGACATCTTTTCGTAATAATTTTATAATTATTTATTTCAGTAAATAAAATATTTATTTAATTTATTTAAATAAAAAATCCCA
>NC_029776.3:914145-933263 GCF_000817695.3 Arachis duranensis
AAATATTAATATAATTTTTAAAAATAATAAAAAATATTAATAATTTAAATTAAATCAAACTCCTAAAAATATAATATTTCAAATAATAAGAAAGATGAGCAGTTTCAAAATAATAGAAGAAATAGGTGGTTTTAACTAATTAATTAATGAACTTGGTCTAGTGATTAGCTCACTAATTTGCTTAAGCAAGTGTTGAGGATTCGAATCCCCCCTTATTATTATTTGAATTGATTTAGTGTAAATTCTAATAAAAAATCCCGGTGGATAATTATTATTATTTGAATTGATTTAGTGTAAATTCTAATAAAAAACGCCGATGAATTGAAGTAGTACGGTTAAAATCGTCCATCTTTCATATTAATTGAAATATTCTATTTTTAAGAGTTTGGTCTAATTTAAATTATTAATATTTTTATTATTTTTATAAAATATATTTTTATATTTATAAATACATATATCTCGTCTACATGGTAATAATTTTTTAAATTATTTATTTTAATAAATAAAATATTTGTTTAATTTATTAAAATAAAAAAACCTAATAAATTGTCTTTATGACACACATATAATGTCACACACTCTCTTTTTTTTGTGGGTCCAATGAATCAACAATTGTGTACTCTAATTAATTCTTCCCCATCTAAGAGCCATCAACATAAACTACTAATGCATTGACACCTATCCTTCTACACATGTAGAAATAATTTTCTTTCTACACCATAGAATCCACCATACTAGAAACTTAGAAATTAAAGTAGAAACATATCATAGGCATCATGATTCACCAAGTGAGCCTCTAGTCCCTTTCTCAATTTTGTTGTTTGCATGTTTATAAATTATGAATTAACCAGTCAAGATTATTGTTTATTAACAACATATGATTGGTGCATGCAGGAACAACGTGAGGGCATTAAGAATCCAATGAAAAATTCAAGCAAGCAGCAGGTGGTGAAAAATAGTAAAGCCAAGAAGAAGGAAAAGAAAGGCACTGTGTCTGTGGCAAAGAAACGGAATCCACCAATTAGTTGGCCACATTTAAAGCTATTAGGCTGCTAATGCTCCCAAAATCATTGTTTAATTCTATAATTAACGGGAACAAGTACCTTATTATTATATTCTAGAAACAACAAGAATCATTAGGAATGGTCAGTTGACTACTTAATTAAAATATACTTAATTAACTGGTCCCCTCATTAATTTTGTGCTATTACCAATTCCCGTTAATTCTCCCCACAACTTTTATTTACCTGTTTGTTGTTATTATTAGACACATTTTGTTCGTAGTATTACTATTACATACTATTATATATATTTCATGCATGGTACATTATTATTATATTTTTATTGTTGTGTTTTTGAAAATTTGTGGTCCATTCCTCTATGATAATAAAATAAATGTGAGCTTAGATTTGAGACTAGATTCAACTATTTGTAAATTTCTATTGATACAATATTGCTTAGAGGGCTTGGGAAATGAACCCTAACTGTTTTTTAGGGTCAGAAAGCCATGTGAAATCAATAATATTATGCACCCACATCACACTCCAGATTCAGGCAACCCAATATTTTTTTCTTAGAAAAATGATTTATTATTTAAGTTGTGAATTATTGGAAGAAGAATGCCATCGATCGCATCATTTGGACGAACAACTGTTTTATATTATTGTTTAATTTGTCCTATCTATATATACTACATACATGCAAGCAACGATGCATACTATAATTTTCATATTAGTAATACGGAAATATTAAAGATCGATATTAGTTATATTTTGGTTAATATTATATTTTTTATATATGTAATTTTCATAACAATTAATATGACTTAAATATATTACTTATAATAATACCTAACTTTTTTATTATTTTTGAATTAAGAACAGTGCTTAACTTTGACTTAATATAAAACAATGGAAAAATAAAATAGCTACGACGGTTGTATACTTTGTATTATTGCATGCTTGGATTCATTCAGATGAATTTTCTATCCTTTCTTTGTTATCTTTCCTTTTGTTACCTAATTAAAATTAGTCATATTTAATATTATAATAAGTAATTTTGAAAGATCAGTGTTATTTATATCATTAAAAACAGACATCCTTAACACACATTATAGAGAAAAAATGAGGGGGTTGGGAGAGAACGAACAAAATACGAAGATATATTTATTGAAAAAGTTTTATCTGTTGTTCGATTTAAAATGATAAAATATATATTATTTAAAAAAAAACACAGATCGACAGACCATTCGATTAAGATAATGGATAAGATAAAAGGTAAATAGAAAATAAATGATAAATTTTTTTTTAAAATATCATATATATGAGTTGGTCAAATTAAAAGAAATTTATACATAAATAATTTTATTGTATATAAAATACATGTGTTTTGTTGATTTTTAGTAAATTGATAGTAGTTCGATTCTAATAGTTTGGGAGCGAAACCTATTCTTTTTTGCAGGTATCAGTTTTTCTAAAAAGTGCATTAAAGTATCTTCTATGAGATTAATTTTGAGAATTAAAAAAAATCGAACTCTGTAAATTAAAAAAGAATAAAGAAGAAACAGAATTTTCAAAAGGGAAATTGTGCATTAAAACTTAAAAAAAAAAAGCAATCAAACGCAACAGGATAAATTGCATAATGAAAATAAGGAACACTTGAAAAGTAAAATTTACTTGAAATGTTAAATTTTACAGAAAAGTAAATTGAAAAGATGAAAAGGGTGGAAGAAACCCTACAGAAAAATTAGACCATCTCCAGTAGAGAACTCATCTCAGTCTCTATTTATGGCCCACTTGTCATAAAAAGTGACTCCACATCAGATTTTGCGTCATAACCAATAAATAGGAACTCAATGAATCTCTCTCTTCTCCATAACTAAAAATTATTTTATAATATGTAAAAATTAAATTTATTTTTTATGTAAAATAAATTTAATTAATTATGATTTAATATAACAATATAAATAATATTTGATATTGATTTAACATAATTATTTATATTAATTATAATTTAATATAACTAATTATTAAATAATTAATATAAATAATTAATTAAATAGATATATAAGTATTTAATATATATTTAATATATTTTTTATTTTTTTTATTAACTTACCACATGGCATGATTTTATTGGTTCTTGCAAGTCCCTGCTTAAAGGGACTCTCAACCTTGATCCCCGTGAAGAGCCCTCTTTTCCTTTTCACTCCAATGGTAATTGAGTCCCCATATGTCAAAAGAGGAACTCTATTTCTTAGCATTGGAGTTGCTCTTACTCGATCGCAGACTCAGGAATTTGTTGGGATGTGAGTATGCTTGAGTGTTTTTCTGAGTAAAAGTTTTAACCCTTATTCACTAACGTTTCTTAGTACTTATAATTTATCTAATGTAACTGACAATTAATAACAATCAATTGCGAAATTAAAGCTTTGAATGTAATTACTTTTGACAACCGTTTCCGCCGCTTAATTGTAAACGTTTCTCATAATTTTCACACGTGATGAAAGTCACTAACTGTTCCACTATCATGACTTTTCGACTCATCTATCGAATGTCTTATTCCATTACTTATCTCGAATCTCTTACTCGACTAGACTTATCCGATTACAAAGTCAATCAAAAATCCAAACTGCGTCAATCACTTTCAACCTCACGCTTACATGTATACCTTTTCGAAAAATTGTCTCTGGCTTATTCTGAATCAATTTACTCTTATCGAATATATTTTTCGATTAACAACATGACCAAATTTAATAATATTATTTAATCCATATAGCCGAACGTACTCAATGGAATAAGTGGAATAAGATGTTGTTATTGTCACTTAAAACAACAAAGGCATAATGGGTCACTCTAAGGAGGACTAATTAGACCTATATATCCATGGTAAGCCAATTTTATATCATAGTGAATAAAGTGTGCGTACAATATTATTAAAGAAGTAAGAAGAATCAGATACACCCCACTAATAATGAAAAGGCCTAAAGACAACTACACATTATTATTGCTATTAATTAAGAATGGGTTAGCAATGCATGGCTCATATAATTAAATAACTCAAGATATCGAATAACATATATGACATTCTGCTAATAACTTTACATGATGTATCAATATGCACGATGCATCATGAAGTCGTAGCAAAGCTTCTTGTTCGATCTTGTGCTACTTGCTGGCTATGAGATCGTTTCATGGCCACAAAATTTAAAAATGCCCATTACTTTTTCCTAGTCATCATGATTCGTGAATCTTCCGCAATTTCTTTTTCTCTCTATTTAACAACAAGTAAAATATTAACCTAATCATTTATACGTCTCTTTTTAAAAAAATTTTAAGAAATAATTTATAACATAATTGATATTTTTTTAAAATAGTTTTGTCTTTTACTTTTGAAGACTTTGACAAACTTAATATCTCAGTATAAAAAGTTGGTAATAGTTAACATTTTTTGTGCTAATAAATACAGCTCTAAAAAATTAGACTCCTCATATTTTATTTCTTTATAAGTTAGATCACATGCAAAAAAAAAAAATAGTCAATTGCAGAAACATCTACTTAAAGAAATTATAATTTAAAAAAAAACTAAAAAAGTGTCCGGAGGCTATAAAGAAAGAGAAATCAACAGATTTTGTAATTTATAATTATCAGTTAATTATTATTAATATTTTTAATAATATAATTATATTTAATAATATAAAATTATTTATTTTTTTTATTAGTTAAATATTGACTAAACTTTAATAAAAGTACTGATTGTTTAAATTTTCTCTTTATTTTGAACGAGGAATTTAAACCACATTATTAGCTCCAAACACTTTTTCTTAATTTTTGAGTAACTTGGAGAACTAACTCATCTAATTCAGCTGACGTAATAACACAACAGCCACAAGAAAATATTTTTAGTGTTAATCTGTTTAAGAAAAAGAAAATTTTAAAAGGAAATATTTACTTCATAACGTAGTTAATTATGGTGGCTACAAACAGACAAATTTTTTAGTTATGCCATGACCATCATCTTTCATTATCTTTAGAAGACACTAATCAAACGGGATCATTTCGCTATTTCAGAGCCTCCAAAAGTTAATTATCTGAAAACCAATATTAATTGATGATGTCGATCATAATAATAATCCTAAACTTGCCCAACTCATCCAATTATATGTCCACTTAAATTATTTCAGCGTATGCATTTAATAATAATATCTATCTCAATTCCTTTTTTTTTAAAGTGACGTTATTAATTATTACTACTATATAAATCGATTTAGTTATGCAAGTTGCTATTGACATAACGAAGAAACACTGTGTATCGTTGAAAGCCACAAGCATCTTAGCAATGTCATGTACTCTTGTGGGGCCACTTTGCTCTAAACATATGTCATATTTTAATCATGAGCCTACATTAGGCACGGCACCAAATAAAGGAAAAAGAAGGAGAAAAGATACATATATACCATTATTATTGGCTGATTTTTTTTATATGAAAAAATATTGATATTTTTTTTAAATAAGATTATTTAGTGTAATTAGAGATGAATAAATTTTATAAGTAATAAGTCAATATATAAAAAGCGTGTTGGACATAACATTTTGATCAATATGTAGAGAGTGTGTTAAACACATAATAGTATATTGGCCAACATAAAGACGTGCTAAATAATTTTTACAAAATTGTAATATATTTTAAATATTAATATTTAACTAAAATACTATCTTTATTTTTATATTAAAAATAATTTTTGACTATTATTAACATATCATAAAATTTTTTTTAAATATATTAGTATATCGATATTTCAATAATTTTTAATTGTTAATCTTAATTATATTATATATATTTTATAATTAAAATTAACTATTAAAAATTACTGAAATGTTTTGGTACACTTGAAAATTTATCCCTACTATAATATATGCATGAGTTCCTCAAGAATTATTCTCCTACATACATAACACTGTCTAAAGTTTCATTTCTAGTTGAGCAGATTTAATTTGTCTTGTATTAAATGCTGATATGATAGAACTATCATAATAATAATAATTCATAACCATATGAGTGAGTTGAAATAGTGATTATTATAGGCATTCAAAAATTCCAAGCAGGTGAAGACGAAAGATATATAAATAATAAATGATGATGGTGGTAGACAAATAAAAAAGATGATGGTGGTCACGTATAAGCATAGGAACTTCCTTCGGCTTTGCTTATTTTTATTATTAATTATTATTATCTTGTCATTAACGAATCCGATTGGCTCATTGACCCGAAACCTTCGAATGAATTCTTCAAATGTATTCTTTTTGCGCTTTGTTTGTTGTAACAGGAAATTATGTATTTGATTGGGATTTGTTATTTTCTTATATGAATAGAGTGTTATTTGAGATATTTTTAAGATTTTAATTTTCATTAAAATCATTCAATTACGTTTGTCTTTTAGATAAGTTAAAAAATAGAGCTACTTTCATAATATATGCTTTGATATTTGTATAAAATATATTTATATTGATAGTACATACAAATTGTATAAAATATATTTTATATAATTAATTCAAAGTGAACTATAATGAAATTAAATATTTTGATGATTTCAGTTTCCATTACGTTATTTCTGTTATTAGCTCCATTACATAATTTAGATCGTGTTAAATGTTAATTTTATAAAAAGAAAAAAAGAGTTCAATTTCATGGTTATGACTTATGAGAGAGTGCTATACCAAATCATTATTCAGATTTTTTTAAATAAAATAAAAAAATTTAATAATTTTTCAAACAAGATATTTCACCTTTATTTTTAAGAATACGGTTTTTTTTTTGTAATTAGGGCAAGTTCGTCATACCCCAAACTCTATCATTTATACAAAGTTCGGCGCACTATATATACCAGTGAGGCTATTTGTCTTTGTCCCTTTCTTTTTCAATCTCTCTTCCAAATTCACTCTATTCCTCCTCTCATTTTATTTTTTCGACGCCCGTAAAATTCATTGTGGACAACATTCTCAGTTCCAGGTCAGTAAATAATAAGGTAGTGTTAATTTTTTTAGCTTACTTATAATTTTTTTTTAGCTTAATTAGAGTTACTGTTTACATATTGGATAAAATTATTACTTATAGCTTGCATGTTAGTTAGGGTGACAGGTTTATTATTTATATGTTTTTTAGACTTACTGTTTTTATGTTAGTTAAATTTTTTATGTTATTGTTTTTAAGTATAGTTGTTATTTATTGTCTATAACATGTTAAGTAGTATAACAAAATAAATTGTTAGTTAGTTTAGTTAGAAAAACTAGTTTAAATTGTGAATGGAAAGGTAGTTAGTGGAATAATTAATTAGTTATTTATTGATTAACTAGTTAGTTGATGGCATCAGTTAACAATGACAGAAGTAGAATTACTAAGTTTATAAGCTGTTTTGGATTTACATATTTTTTTAATAATTTAATTAACGTAAAAGGAACTGAGTTCAGTGTGTGTGATTTTATTTTACTAAATTGTGTTTAGATGAAGGAGTAGTTATTAGGTTACGAGGGTGAGATGTACCGATTGGATTACGCAGAGCACATTACTAGCAGGCTTGATCGAATGGTACACTTTTTAACTAATTTTTTTATTTTATTGTAATTAATAAGCAGTGAACTTATTATTTTTGATGTGTTCACCGTCCCCCTTTTTCTTTTATTTTTTGTTTTCGTTTGATAGGCGCCTCGGATCTTGCGCACCAGGAGCAATTTGATGACACGGACGCCAGAGCATATTAGGCCATATCTTAGACGAGCTGGGTTTGAGTATGCGGCCTATATGGTCGAGTTCGAGCAAGATTGACCGCTTGTCTCGGCTTTGATAAAGAGGTGGAGGCCTGAGTCCCACACATTTCATCTACCGTGCGGGGAGATGACTATCACCCTACAGGATGTGGCCTATCAGCTGGGACTCAGAATCGACGGTGATCCTGTGAGTGGATGCATTGGTGGGTGGGAGCAACACCATCAGGGACGCACCATCGAGGAGTTATGTGAGCAAATTTTGGGTGTTGTTCCTGACCCACACGATAGACAATTACAGACGAAGTGGATTGTGAAACTCACTTGATTCCATAACACGGTTTGTGGAGAGTTGGAGCAGGACGCCACAGAGGAGCGCCTGATGAGATACACGAGAGGGTACATCATGCAGTTGATAGGGGACTTCCTATTCCCAGATGCATCTGACTCTTGGGTGTACATCAGGTGGCTCCCCCTACTGGAGGACCTTAATACGTGTGGCCGGTTATTGTGGGGCTCGCTATGCTGGCATGGCTATACCGCCAGATACATCGGACCACGGAGCATAGTCAGCGTAATTTGGGTGGATGTGACAACTTGCTGCTGTCATAGGCTTATCACCATATTCCGCTGCTACAGTCCGACGACTTTGATACTCGTCGATTTTTTTTTTTTTATGGAGAGGTATTATAAATACTTATAATAACCTTTCATATTATTATTACTTAGTTAATTAAATTGAGCAATAAAAAAATATTGTAGTTGGTATTGTAGGTGGGTTGAGCACCGACCGGACAATGTCAGAGGCGAGAGCAGACTTAGGCATTACAGCGAACCCTGAACGAAATTGGGATGCTGAATGTAAGTGATAAATATTTACGTTTTACATATTTAAGCTTATTTTACTTTAATAACTGTTTCATTTGAAATTTGAATATCGTCATTTATATGCGTTTTGTGAACAGGTTGAGTGGATGTCGTATGCTAACCCATAGCTGATTGGTCTAGTTCCACCGGCAATAGCTGAGGCAGAGGCCTCGGCGACAGTTGTATGTCTGCTGATTTGCTTCACTATCGTTGAGTGGTATTAGGTGGACTGGGTGGTACAACAGAAAGAACGACCACACTTCCTTTGTCTCACCCTCAACAACAGCAAATGCAATAGATAGAATGTTTGCGTTGCCGTCTTGAGCTATGGCCATTAGCAAGGTCCCACCGTATTTACCATATAAGTGAGTGCCATCAATAGAAATAAATGGCTTGTAATGCTTGAAAGCCTCAACACACGGTGGGAACGTCCAAAAAACCCGATGAAACATGATGACCGTGTTGGTGGAACCAAGCCAGGACTGAGTCACTAGTTGCACCTAAGTACCTAAAGAGACATAATTAGTTGGCTTGAATTTTTTAACCGTGAATAACTAAACTTGAAATAAATCTTACCAGACAAGTACATCTGCATAGCGAATAACCAACAAAAAAGCTCGTTGTATGACTCCTCTCAATCGTCATATATTCTAGCAATAACTCTCTGTTTTGCAAGCCAAACCTTTTTGTAGGACGCTTTGTAATCAAAGATAATAAAAATAGAGTACAAAAATGTAAAATCGTATTTGACAGATAAAACATAAATATAAAATTGTGTCTTAAAACACTAAAATTAATATACTTTATATTTTTAAAAAAAAAACACAGAGATACTGAGCAAAAACATAATTTATTGTTTCTATTTTATTTTTATTGTCATTATCAAATTTTTATAATTATATTTTTTAATTTCATATGAAGAAAAAGGTAAAGTTAAATTAATTTTTTTATTATTTATTCTATTTTATATTATTTTATCACCAAAAATATAAAAAATTATTTTTTATATATCTATATTTTATGTCATGTTCTCATATTCTATCTTATTTTATTTTTAAAATCAAATACAACAAAATTACCAACAATCTCCATTTTTGAGATTTCATCTCTTTATTGTAAGATTTATTTTAGAGGGAAAAAGATATAGAAGAGTAAAACATGAGAGAAAAATAATATTTTTGTTTTTTTTTTATTTTTTTTCCTATTTACTCATCAATAAATGTGACTAATTATTGATACCTTTTATTGAAGTTTCCTACTTGTAAGTAAGAGTACATTTATTTTAGCACTATCCTTTCTTTTGTTAACAATTTAACATTGATTTACACATCCTTATTATCTCAACATTTTAATTTCTAACAACTAAGCCGCATGTGGCTTAAAGTTAAACAACCAAAAATAATTGGTCACATTATATAAGTGGCTTATTAGTAATTGAATTTTTTTTACATATAATATAGTTAATGTTTTTCTGTGTTTAAAAAAGCTTAATTCCTTAACAAATCAATATAATTAAGCTTGTAATTTTGTATTGTGTATACTTTATATCCAATTTTTCTCTATATATTCTTTAAAACGGAGTAATGATGTGAATTTCCACATTCACCCCTTCCCTTCCCTCAAAATATCCCTTCCCTCTCTCTCATTCTCAAATCAAGTATCAACCCCATTCCCTCCCTCTCTCTCAAGAAACCCACACACACTCTCTCTTCCTCTCTTTCTCTCATCGACAGATGGAGAAAGGTGAGGGCAGCGCTTCCTCCGCCGCCGCGGGCGAAAACTCCACCGACAAGAACCCGTCGCGCCACAACCTCACCCTCCCCTCAGGACTCACAGCTGACGAATTCGAATCCCTAAAGCACTCCATCTCCGACCACCACACGTACCTACTCGGACCAGGCCAATGCTCCTCCCTCCTCGCGCAGCGCATCCACGCGCCGCCCTCCGTCGTCTGGTCCATCGTTCGCCGCTTCGACAAGCCCCAAACCTACAAGCACTTCATCAAGAGCTGCGCCGTCAAGGAACCCTTCCACATGGCCGTCGGTTGCACTCGCGACGTCAATGTCATCTCTGGCCTCCCAGCCGCTACCTCCACCGAGCGCCTCGACCTCCTCGACGACGACAAACACGTCACTGGCTTCAGCATCATCGGCGGTGAGCACAGACTCCGCAATTACCGCTCCGTCACCACCGTCCACGGCTTCGAGGATCGCGATGGCGGCGGAGGAGGAGGGAAGATCTATTCCGTTGTTCTTGAATCGTACATCGTTGACGTGCCGGAAGGGAACACCGAGGAGGACACGCGTCTCTTTGCGGACACCGTCGTGAAGCTCAACCTCCAGAAACTCGCGTCCGTCACCGAGATTTTATTGAAAAAAGAGAGGGAAAAAAAAAAGAAATTGGAATACATAAAAAAAAAAGGAGAAAAGCAACTCCAAATTCAGAAGTTTTTCTCCTTATTTCCTTTTGTTCTTTTCTTCTTCTTTTGAGGAATTTTGTTGTTGACGGTGGTGGTGGTGATGGTGGAAGCTGTGATCATCACTGAGTCACCAGCGTTGCGTCCTCGTTTGTGTTTGTTTTTACGTTGAGAGTCATTGTTACAAATGGGCGAGGGCATTTTGGTCAATGCACTTTTGTACAGGAAATGTTGACTTGTGGATCAGTTTCATCATGTTTCCCTTTTAATCATTCCCTCTGAATATATGAATGATCATTTGCGCTTTCATTTTGTAATTCACATTAGACTAGTAGGATTTGTCAACCAAGAAATTGCTAGAAATGTTAGTAAATGGTTACTATTTCTTAACTAATTTTCAAAATAAAAATTTCAGCTACCAATGAGCTTCTAGTTCAATTATCATGTGAGGGTAAATAATGTGGGTATGGCGGTCGCTTTTATACTGTATACAGAACGAAGTGTCAGGAGTGGTGGTGCCTAGAATCCAATTCTTTTTGTCTTTTTTCCATTGAGGTTGGACTCGCTTGCATTCTTACGATGGATATTTATGTGATAGGAACAACCAGTGCTATACAAAGCTTTTTCATGGAATTGGGGCAAAAAATTGGACACCATTTCAAGTGTATCATAAAATTAGCTATTTCACTCGTTTTAGTCCATTTTAATTTAATTTCCATACTACACTTAAAATATATCCACTAATATTTACTTTATGCCACTACTACAAGTTTCTTTCTCCAAGATTCATACTCACTTTTAGACATCTACTTTAGGAATCCACCCATAATCATTTTATTTTATATTGACACAGCAACTAATGTAGCTAATAATGTAGATTAGAAAGTATGATGATCAATATTCAATAGTGGTACGGCAAGTAAAACCTAGAGTGATAACATAACAAGGTCATAAAGGAGGGAGGGGAGGGATAAGGTAAGTTATTAAATGATATAGGTAGGATCAGAAATAGGCAGAAACCATGTCAGAGGTATGAAGGATCACATCAGTGATGCATGCCAAAATTAAACGACTTCGAATGCAACATTATAGCCAAAAATGACATGGTAAATGGGTCGGGTTCTAGAACCCGAATGAACAAGGCAGAGGTAGATCAACCTACCACTCACGCAGCTTAGCTAATAGCTATAACAAGTCTTCATTAACGGATAGACCCACTTACCATTCCCTTAGCTTTTTCATTTTTGTTTCTCATACAAAACAAGGGTGTGACATTGCTAATAAAAACAATTTTCTTATCCTCGTCAAAAATAAAATAGTATAACACTACCAAATCTAGAAGCGGTAATATTTATGTCAACGTCACTTTCCTAGAATATTGCAGCATGAGATTAATTTACAGTACTTTACTTTTCTATTTGTTATTTATAATTTACTTCAGCTATAAGAGATACTTATACCGCTTTTTAATTTGATTATAGAAGTAAAGCTAGTACTGGATTTGGATATGGGGAAGAGTGGTACTTAATATTAGTGTGGTGTCAGGCATAATTTGGACCTAGCGACTTCTTGAACTTAATTCAAAAAGCAAATTAACAGAGAAAATGGATCATCCGATTTTATGTAAATCGTCAAAAAAAAATTTATCATGAAAAAATCGCAAGGTCCGATTTACTTTATGTGAATTTCAGATCCTCCCTCCATGTAAAACGAACCCTCCGATTTGCTTCCAAAAACTTAAAAACAAAAAAATCAGAGAGTCCGATTTCTTAACACTAAATCTGAGCAAAAAATTGTTCTACAAATTGGTGTAGCACCTCCATCATCCATGTTAGAATATAATTAAGATCAATTAGGATCAATTAGCATATCTGAATATTTATTATAGGATATTAAGAGAATCATAATAATAAAGACGTAATCTCTTATAATAAATATCCAGATATGCTAATTGATCCTAATTATATTCTAACAATCCATAACCCGGTACAACACCTTCACCTCTTCCATAACAAAAAAAATCAGCCTACTTATACAGTGCATTATGAAATACAAAATATTTAGAAAATAATAAAAAAATTAATCTAAAGTGATTCAAAATTATTTTATTTTATATTTTTTAATTATTATTAAAATAATTAAATAATATTATATATATATATATAATTAAATACGATAATTTTATGTTATTATCTCTCTAACATAGTCCTATGAAATAATAGTGACATTTCTTTTTGGATATAGTACTATAGTATTTAAAAAAGGTTCCTCAATTTTTTTGAAACCAAAAAATATTAATTAGGTTATTTTCATTTTAAAATTGTTGATTTTAAATGAAGTATAAATATATTTTAAATAGTGTTTATATTTGTAGAGTAATAATGTATGAGTAGGGACATTATTTCAGTGATATATGGATAGCATTTTTATATGTAATAATAGGAGTGAAGAGCAGAGGGAATTTCTAGGGAAGCAGCTAAAATATTAAAAAGGACCCCATTTGTGGCAAGTTGTTATAGCCTTCGCTTCCACTTCGAGCTTGTGGTTAAAATGTGGCTGTTATTCCCAATTGAAGGCAAACCAGTCCCCATTCTCATATAGTTAGTTGTATCCTACTTAACAGTCTCCTTCACAGTCCTAAGGGCCCGGGCCCGGGCCCCCAATAACGTTTATCTCCACCTCTAGTCGCTGTTATGATTTGATTTTGATGCCTCTCTCATTCTTGTAACCAACACTATATCTATAATTATGTGGGCCTCTTTTTTTCTTTTCAAATAATGTTTTTTTCTAATCAATACCTATAATATACAGCATTAATTGAACAAATTACATGTATCGAATAATATACAATATCTCCATTCACATACATATGCTCATATTAATGTACAATAATATGTGATTAACCTATTCGGGGCTGTGTCTTCCTGTCTTCCACTATATGTAACTACAATAATATTGTGATACATATCTACTACATTGTAGATAGTATATATTGAATTGCAATTTAAAACCATAATGATGAGATATATAGATAGGGTTGGTGGGTATGTATGTGTGTATATATGTTAATGTCAACGTCCCCATGTTATTGTAATGGTGGTTGATTTTCCTGATTGGAAGTATCAGGATGGATTCGTTAGGGGCATCATGTGGTGTGGTGTGACAGAGACAATCCCGTATATATGAGATAGTGCCACTTACTACTGCTTGTTATACGCTGCCGTTTTTGCTTAACAGGACCAGACCCATTATTTACCCTTAATCCAAGGGCCATATTATCATGGATACTTCAAGTCAAACAACTTTCAGATTTAATATAGTAGTTTGTTATTATCTTTGTGAATAGTTGCCACACTATTAATCAATACAAATTTAGAAAGGTATACAGATCAGGAATAGTGTTCTTTAAAACTTCTTTGATGACAAATGATGGTGTGAGGATTAGTTTAATAGCTTAAGGGTGACCAAATTGATTAAGAACTCCATCACCAAAATATGTTACACACCTAGCTGAACATAACCATAATATATGGGATAATTAAGAGGGTGGAAATTCAAACTGATAGATAATTTAACTGATTTGACTAAATTTTCATCTAACAGCTCTTAATTATCAACTTTACGTAAGGCTGACAATTCATACCTTACCCGCAGGTACTCAATCCGGTCCAATCCATTTGGGCAGGGTAGGCTACCCGACCCGCTGCGAGTAGGGTAGGGTACGGTCTGGATATGCCTGCGGGTAGGGTAGGATACTGGTTTAGGGTATACCCTATCCTACCTTACCCTACCCGCACCTCATATATAATACATATTTTATAAAAATTAGGTATATAATGAAAGAAGTTAGAGTTGAACCCAAAACCTCCATTATATAATGACTTACAATAAGTGAACAACCAATAAAATTAATTAGTTAATTTAGTAATTTAGAGCATTAGTTTTTTATTTTTTATGTTATTAATATGTATAAAATTTGAAATAATTGAATTTTATATTTTTTTTTGAAAAAATTTGATATTTTTACGAGTATAGTAGGATAGGGTAGGGTAGGGTAGGGTTTAGAATTTTAAGGTGCAGATAGAATTAGAGTTGAGAGATTCTTAACTCGCGAGTGGAATAGAGTAGAGTTTTAATAAAATTTTCAACTCGCGAGTAGAGTTAGGGTTGAGTCCAAACTCTATCCTATTCTACCCATTACCAACCCTAACTTTATATAAAGTTAATTACATCGGAGTTTTCACTAATTAAGAGTATGCATGTATGATCACGTGCTTATAGACACTAACTACATGGTTGAAATTAAACGAGCTCACTTATCTATAACCAGATGAAGTCACTGTGCATGTGTATGATAATTGTCCAAATATATTATTATAATGAGACAATCAATTTTGTTTTTAATCAACAATCAGCTAATAAAATAATTTATAACAAAACATTAAGAGGAAAAAATTTTAAAAATGATGAATTATAGTCAGAAAAATATTAATTCTCATTTTTCTTACAACCACCAGCTACGACCACCATCGGCCAGTAGCAGCAAACATTCTTCCGACGACCACCGAGAAGGTCCAGAGAATCATCATCATGGTAAGAACAGCCTAAATAATGATTAGGTGAATTATACGATAAAAATGTAAGTTTACAGATTTTTTTGTAATAGGATGAAAGAAAAATTGATAAAGTAAGATCCACATTTTGAATAATAATAAAATAATAAAAAATAATTATAAAAAAAATTTATACTCTCTTTATACCATTTCAATCTTTATAATAGAGTGTCCCGATCAGGTGAATTATGAGAAGTATAGTTTGTAATTATACATTATCTATTTATCTTTTTTTGTGTATAAATAATATACTATATTATTATATAATAAATTTAAAATAATGTCATTTTTATTATGTATAATACACATTTAATTAAATATTGTGTTTTATAAATTGTTATTCGATAATATGTAACAAGTATTAAAAAGATATAATAAAATACAAAATCAATTTAATTAAAATAAAAAATAATAAATTCAGTAAATTTTTAGTTATACTAAAGATAAACAGTCAGTGATATTTAATAATAAATTTTTTTATTGACAATTTTAATATTAATAAATATATAATTTTTTTTAAATTAAAAAAATATGTTTTTATTTATCGACGGTTTAGTTGTCCGTAAAATAAATTGCCAACGTTGAAATCATCAGTAATGTCAAAACGTGTTGTAGTGCAATGGGTTCACGTTAAGTTGCTATATATATTGTCCATAAAATTAAATAAATTAAACTTTTGACAAGCTAATTTAAATATAATCGGTAATACTTTCTGCTATTTTAGGTTTTTTTGCTGATTGGATATTTTCATGAATAATGGTTCACGAAAATTAAATGAAGATTTAAACGAATCTCTCTCTGTATGTGTCTATAATATACTTTGTAGGTATTAGTCGTTGAAATTTGATTTTATATTACAATTTATTTTTTCAATTATTCTCTTAATTTTAAATTAAATAAATTTCTAATTTTTATCTTTTAATATTTTTGAAAAATATTTTTTTACTTATTTAAATATTAAAAAATAATTAAAAATAAATTAAGGCTCCTAAGTCCTAATAATTATTTTAGTTATTATTTGATTTGATTTAATTTGATTTAGAAACATGTTATGACACCAAAAAACCCAACAACTTGCATGCCTTGAAGTTAGTTATGGATAAAAAATACGGTGCATAAGTCAAAGTTCATTGGCGCAGCATGTTACTCAATTATCAATTATTAGTCACAAGAAATAATCATACCTTATATTTTGTTGCAGGACAAAATTTCTTCCAAGTTTTATAGTCTGAGGGCCATATCTACAAAGGTGAAGAAATTTAGTGGGCCACACACGCCCCCTTTTTGACAAGAGAGTGGATCTTCTTGAGTAAAAAAAAAAAATAGATAGTGTCTAATATTTAATTTTATTATTTATTATTATTTTTTATTTATATTTAGTCTCACTTATAAAATTATAGGTAAAAAATTACTTTTTATTCTTTCAAGTATTAAAGAAAATGGAGAAGATTTATTTCTCTTTGGCAGTGTTTTATATTTTTAAAAACATTAATTATGTTTTTTGTATCATTTTTGTGTGCATTTTGTATATATATTTTCTACTAAAAAATTAATGAAAAACAAAAGATAAAATATTTATTTTTATATTAAAAAATAAAAATATAAAAGTATAAATATTATTGCTTATTTTCTAAAAAAATGGATACTATGGAAATACAAATTTTTTTATAATTATATTAAAAATATACTAAAATCAGTTATCAGTATAAAATATAAAAAAAATACAAAATACACATTGAATATAAATACATTAATAGATGATTTTAGTGACTGATTTTGATATATAAATAATATTTTTTTAAAAGAAATTGTCAAATTATTAAACTTAATATAGTAAATAATAATCATAATAATAATAAAATAATCAGAACTTTTAATAATAATATAAATAATTTTTTATAAATATCAAATAATATATGACAGGTGAGATTTTTTTTTATATATATAAGTAGATAGCATTGGTAGATTGAAAGAGGATGGGAGTGGCCTTTTGGTAGAGTGGGTAATTAAAAATTCGGTGAATACCTCAATAATGATGATATTTTTATATAAAAATAATATTATAAATTATTAAATAATTTAATTAAACATATTAATTTTACCATATCATATTATTGAAGTATCCAACTAAGAATTAAGATGTATTTGTACTAAAAGCCAATAATCTTAGTAAGGGGTTGGGTGAGTAAAACGAAGAATTTGTGTTCATGTGGGGCTGCTTCATCAGAAAAGCAACCTTTGAAATCGCTGAAGATAGAGATGAACACATGAACAGTTATTTTCCTGAGAAACTTTTGTTTGTTTGGATGATTAAACTGGCATCCATGTTCTGACGTACTTAGTGTAAGACCCTCCCTTTTGGCACGTATATTTAAAGCAGCGAAAAAGATGACTTTTTTTTATGAGATTTATTATTTTTAGAAATGCTTAATAAACATTATTGTTATGTTGGTAACCGGAGATTAATGGGTTGGACTCGATAGGTTGGCTCAATCGTATGAGGAAGGAAGTCTTCGAGCGGGTTCACGCCTTTGTGGCCTCCGTCCGACTCGCGAGTGTGAGAGAATGAGAGGTGGTACCTGCAAAGACACTTCGATGCCTAAGTCAGTAAGGGTGTGAGCAGGTCTAGAGAGTATTGGGACTTAGAGATATCTGAAGGGTGTCAGTATATCTATAGTGGTGACCAATAACCACCGTTGGAGTAGTTCTACCTTTTAGGGTGGATTACCGTCCATTTATCTTAAGGAGATTACGATATGGCTCCTCGAAGTGGATTGAGAGATTTTAGGAGCAGTTATTATCTGCCAGCTAATCTCTGCTTCCGACTTCGTTAGGGCAAGTCGTGGGGAGCACCGACTTTTTAAGAGAAGGTCAGTGTACTATGAGGCTCAACCTTGTGGGTTGGGCTTGTCGTTTGGACCTGGACCTTAGCATTGAGCGATAGTATGAACAATTATATATGGATTCTGCCTACTGATAATAATAACTATAGTGGTTTTGTAAATATTATTAAAATTAAAATTATATTTTTTTTTATATTTTGATAATATTTTTTAATAATATTTTTTAAATATCATAGTTACTGTAATTATTATTACATAAATATATTAGAATAATGGACACCAAATTAAAAGTAAAAAATTGTGTATTTTTCACTTGTAATTAATTAAGATTTCATAATATACACAATTTTTTAATGTTTGGTGTAATTTAAATTTGTCAATAATATATATGATGTTTGTATATAACGTTGTAGAAGAAAAGAGGGGATCGGATTAGTTTTTTTCAATCAATAATTGATTAATATTTCACATTTTTCTTAAATTTTTTTTCTCTCTCTCAGCTTTTTGTCCCATTTATTACTTTATTAATTGATTATTAATTAAAAAATTGTTTAACTAGAAAAACTCTTTTGTATATTTGGATAAGTGAGGATGGGCTGAAGTGGGGCTTTGGTTGATC
>NC_029776.3:933926-947460 GCF_000817695.3 Arachis duranensis
TATCAGTTACTAGATTAATTATTTTGTGTTTATGTATATTCGAAATTTTATTTTATATATAAATTAAATTAAATTAATCAGATACAAGAATACTAAACTATTATTATATAACATAATATATTTTTATATGGATCCCGCTAGGGAGACAATAAACTATTTGTACAATGAGCTATTAAGTTACAAAATGAACATCCTCCATACTATGGGATAATAAACATCTTCCCAAAAGATTAAACTGATTTTGGGATTCACCAATGATCAAATTTTTTACTTTTCGAATCTAGCGCTCTAATACAATGTCATAATACCATTCATCCCAAAAACTTCAGCTGATGGAAAAAAGTAACATTAATGATTATATCTCTAATACTTCATAAACCTCTATTGTACAAATTGTACAAGTATTGCATTGACTTTTCATACTTTTAGTGACTAATTTTTAGTATTAATGTAATATGATTGTAGGCTGCTCGTTGATGCATAAGAGAAATAAAGATAAGTGAGGGACAAAATACACTGAAAATAAACATGTGGTTCTCTTGAAGTTTTCTTGGTTTGGATTGATGGGATATGTCCCAATGCAAACATAATTTAAATAACTTAACCATACATACACTAAACCATTTAGTTGTTGCAATTATATTATATATGTGTAATGTCATCATTATTGTTATGATGTGTTTTTGATAGGCCAAAATTGCAATTGCAAGTAGTAAACATAGCACGTGCAGAGCACTAAACCGCACAATAATAAGAAAGGTTGAAGAAAGCGACACAGCAATACAAGTTGCCAAGTTGGTACTAAAGAGATTGAAAAAGTGCAAACACTTGAAAATGGAGAGGGACAAAGAATGAAGAAGGAATAGAAGCTACAAACACTAGCTTTATTAGAGGTGAGAAATGCTTCAAATGCTTTGTGTCAAAAGAATCTTTTATTTATAGTCCAAATTATTGTGAAGAATTTTCATTTCTTTTGATTTGGTTTAGTTCTTTATTATTGGCTCTTGTGCGTACTGTTGGGAAAAGTAGTGGCCACAATTTCAATTTGCAACCATAGGCCTCCCCAATAGGCCAATCAAATGAATATATGCATGGCCCAAAATGATTAAATTGACAACTCCTTTTTATTAGGAATTTTGTTGAGATTCTAATTATTGCATCACTCTCTATGGCAATCAATTTCACTACAGTCAAGTTTTGGTGTGCCATTTATTTATTGATAAAATATTATTTTACTTCTTAACATTTTGGATAAATTTTAATTTTATTTTTATTCTAAATATTTTATTCCGTTCTATTTTTATTCTTTAGCTTAATTTTAACCCAATTTAGACATTGAATTTTCATTTTATAACTCCCAGTTAGTTACTCGAATAATTTTTGTTAATGTCATATTGATGTGGCATATACGTAAATTATTAGTGTCATGTGTTTGATCACATAAAATGAAGTGATAAAGTGCCTCATAGGCAATGTGAATAATGTTTTTTTTAACATAGACAAAAATACAAATACACAGTAAAATATAGACACAATAAGCAATTTTTTTAATTATGTTTAGTAATAATGTACAAGACACATTAATCTGAACCAAATATCATATTTACTCCTGTGTTGTATTCACTCCAACACCATTATCAGCATTGCTTTTCACCATCACTGCCATTAATTTTTCAACTTCAATCTAAATAATTATGAACTATCATAAAAAACTTTAATCCAATAATCAAATTAATAATTTTTTTATATAAAAAAAATTGAAACAGAAATTCAGACAAAAAAAATTTGAACATAATATATTTGATGAGAAAGAATAATGGACAACAAAAAAATACAGAAAGCAAGCACAATCTGAAAAATAAATATAGAGGCAGTGAAAATAGATCTATATGCAGGGAGAGGCAACGGAGGCGTCGGTATGAGCTAAGGAGAAAGAAAGACTGGTGAAGGTAGATCTGAAGGTAAGGCGAGGCAACAAAGGTGTCAGCACGAACGACGGAAAAGAGAGGCGGGTCAAGGTAAATCTGGAGGTGGCGTAAGGACGGGGATGACGATGGTGATGGTGGAGAGCGAGAGGGAGGCGGCACGACGATGGTGACGACAATAGTGTTGAGAGAGAGATGGGACAGCAACGGCGGAGGAAGAGAGAAAATGCAGAAAGAGAGGAGGAGAGGCGGACAAAGAAGGGAGACAGTGGCGACACCGGTAGTGATGGCGGCGACAATGATAGAAGGAGAAGGCAGAGATAAAATGGAGGTAGGAAGGTAGAATGAACTGGAGAAGAAGAGGGAGAACTACGAGGGTTAAGGCAAAGGATAAAATTGAAATTTTAAAAGATAATCAGGGATAAAATTGAAAAAATTTGTGTCTCAATGTCACAAATTAAAAAAAATACACTAAATACATATCATTTATTTATATATGTGTGTAACTGTGTTCATTAAAATTGTGTCTCAACAAACAAACGGTATATACGTACCACTGTGTCCATGTCTCTAGTGGACACGGACATGAACCAAACGGGTCTCATGCTGTGTTTGTTTGATGGACACAAACACAAATACATAGACACGGTGGTACACGTCCACCGTTTGTTTGTTGAGACACAAATTTTTGAAAGACACGGTGACACATAAACATATATAAAATACATGTATTTGGTATCCTTCAAAAAAGATGACACACTAAGACACATTAAATAAGATATAAATATTTTCTCTTTTTATCTTTAGTAATTTACTCTTATCTTTATCTTATTAGTGATAATATACGAGTAAAATTGATATTTAATTTATACTGATGTGTCTTGTCCAGTATAACCAAACACAATAAAAAATTTATATATCTTTATGTATATATTTTTTTGTATATTTATATCTGTGTCCATATATTTGAAAGACAATAAACAAACGCAACCTTAGTGACATATTGACATAGACATATTGCCAAGTATTATAACATAATTTATCCAAGTAACACTAATACATTATTATTGTAAATAATTCAAATTGATCCTTGAATTTTTACTTATGACTCATTTTAATACCTGAAATTAAAGAACCCTAATCATTAATATTTTTAAAATTCATTAATTTCTTTTTTATTTTTCTAATATTACTAAAAACAAAATTCATATAAATATTTTTAAATTTTTATAATTACGTTATTTCAATAAGATAAATATGTGATTGACTAAAATATACATTTTCGGTTTTTGTCAACATTATGAATATTTTATAAAAAAAATAATAACATATTTAACTCTTTTTCAAAGTTTAACTATTATTTAACTTCTTGAGAAGCATTAACACTGATTAATTATTAATAAAAACTTACATGAAAATTATTGCTAAATAATTTGTTTAAAAAATAATTAAAAAATAATTAAATTTATCTTTTATATAAAGATGAATAGCCTTTACTTTTTCTCTATTTTTTATCATCAAAACAAAACCGTCACACACCTTCGTTCATAAATCATATATATTGCAAGTCACCAAAAAAAAAAATCATATATATTGTTGTTAAGCCGTCTTTCGTCATCAGCAACTGACTATATATTTTAAGTTTAGTTTGATTCATGTGCACAAAATCAATTCTGTTTATTTGTAAGTAAACTTTTGAGCTTGCTAAGTATTTATGATTATGAGTAAAAATGATAATTTACTCATACATCATGTTAAAATCACTTTTCGGCTAATATTTCAAACATAAATTGATTTTCACATAATTGATTATTTTAAAAAACGATTATTCAAAAAAAAAATGATCAAAATAACTTCAATTTTTAAGCATTCCAATATATCTTAAAAAATGTTATTTGTATTTTTTTTCTCGCCACCTTAAGGTCATATAGATTGAGTGCATTTTTTCTTTTGATTTCTGAATGTACACTTGCATCGTGTGTATATATTTATATATTAAACAACAATTATTAAAGTTCAATTTTGAGACATTACAAGAACCTTCCTTTGGTCAGACAGGCATCATTATCATTACAACATGAATCAAAGGAATCCTTCTGGGACACAATTTAGAGGATTTGGGTCAAAGACTCCTCAGTAAATATATAAAACAAATCACAAGTATCTTGTGAAAGTGCAGACAACTTATTATCTTCACACATGCAACCACCAATTTATGTAAAGAAAAAATGTAACTCAGCAATATCAGAATTGTGTCTTTCTCCATGCTAGAAATCAAAAATGGAGAAAATACAGGCAAAGACCAGTGATGCAATCAAATCGGTTTAAACTTTTTCAGACCATACCAAAAATGATCACCGGATGATTGATAAGGGTCAAAGGGATGGCAAAATCGTACCATCTGTTCGCAAAAGAAATAACTACAAAAATCAACATAACCTAATCAACTGAAAGGACTGTGCTAGTTGCAGCAATAAGATATTAGAAATAAACACAGCCCAAACAAAAAATCCGAACCTTTTACGGCTATATCCAGCAGAACAGGCACCTGAGGAAATCTTTGAAAATAGCCACTAAATAAAGATTTTCTGGAAAAAAAGCCAGTGAATAAAGATAGGGAACCAGTTCTGATAAGAAATATAGAAAAATGCCAAAGCAATTATCATTTATATGATAATACACTAAGACAAGTATTTAAAACAACTTCTATATAAACTTAACATGAAATTCACTATGCACTTCAAGGTGTAATCCATTATATTACAAAAGAACATGACCTAATCTACATAATAGATATTTACTGTAATCCTATTCCCTTCATGTTACAGATTAGTCTTCCATCTTACAGCTCCCATCCAACTGTCCCATTGAGTTGTCTGATGTTCAATATTTTACCTAATGTAACGCTTGTCAAAGTAAAAGGATTGCAGCCATTGGTTATGAACAAAGGAATGTGAAATTAACACTACAAAAAGCCAAAAAGTGCTCTTACAACTTGATTGTACATTGCGTGGCAATGAACAAGACTAAGTTCAGTCCAGTTAGAAGGACGCATCCCAATAAAACATTTAAACACAAAATGAGAAGCTAGTAATCTCTCCACCTAGGACTTGCAATGGGGAAAAATCCTGAAGGAGATAACGGATACATAAAACCTGGAGAAGGTGGAGGTTGAGGACCAGGACCTAAAATCCCAGATTGTGCCATTGGTGAGAAAGGAAAATTGGGTGTAAGAGGAGATGGAAACTGAATTCCTGGAGACAGAGGTAGATAAGGAGACCGAGGGGGAGGTGATAGCAAATTTAGGAAACCGGTTGGAGAAGGCAGGAGGAATTGTGAGGTTGGAGAAGGTAGAAGCGGAGGTCCATTTGCTTGTGGATGTGGAGAAGGAAAGCTAGGCACTGGAGGGTTAGTGGCATTTGTTGGTGGAACAGGACCATTTAATCTTGGAGAAGGAACCACTGGCATGGGAGGATTAGGAAGCAAACCGGATGAAGGTGGTGGAGGCCGACCATTTCCCGATACTTGTGGTTGAGGGAGTGGAGGCAGTTGTGGGTGTCGATACGGTTGAGGGTGAACTTGATTACCCCTTGGACCTGGATCCATTATTGAAGTTTGAAGGTAACGCATGTAAGCCGAGATAGGAGACTCAGCTGTGTTAGTCCATATATCAACTGGTGTAAATGGTTGCAAAGGGGAGCGTGACGGCTGTCCAAACTGAGGTGGTCTAGGCATGGCACTACTATAAGGAATTGGAGGAGGGGCTGTGGGAACTGGCATTGGTGGAGGGTGGCGAGGCCGAGCAATTGGTCCTAATGGGGGAGGCCTAATTTTCTGCAGTCGCATACTCTGCGGTTTTGGTGGATTATTTGGTGGAGGTCTAAGTGGAGGTTCTTGTGATGGCGATCCAGTAAGCTGCTGAACAATGTCGCGAAAATCATTCTTGCTTATGTTGTAAACCTGAGGCTGTGGCTGTTGTCTAGCAGCATTATTTCCAAAATTGGGCTGGTGTAAAGGGCTCTTTCTTATATTTTTCCCAATCTTATTCACACCCAAACTATCATTAATCCTGTTTTTGGAGTTATCCATTTGTAGATACAAACCCCAAAACACACTCCAATAGAAAAATTTATCACTTGTTTTTCCCTTTCAGAAACACAACACAATTCTTAAACTTCCAAAGTACACCCAACAATTCAAAATTCGAACAAAAACACAAACTATGTCACAAACCAACCTAAGGAACCTCCTAAAACTTAAACAATTCCAATACACTACCTCAACAAACCAAGCTTGAGCTGAAATATAAGCATCCTTGAAGATTGAAATCGAAAGCAAATCCTAACTCAAAAAACCAAACATGCATAATTTTCTGATTTGAATCTTAATTTAACTACGACTCCTTTTCACAGAGGCAACATAAAGGTCAATCCCAGCAACACCACCGAAATTAACCCTAGAGCCGAGATAAGAAGCAGAAAACATACCCTTTTTATCCCAGCTCCACCAGAATTCGCTAATCGAACAATCCGAAAGAATTCTCCTCAACACGAATGCAAGCCGATCAGATCAACAATCCAAGATATCCAACACGAAATAAATCAATAATGGGAACTTAGGGTTTCTGAAAAGGAGAAGACCCGGAAAGGGGATTGAGAAAAATTGAAACTTTGAGCTGCAGGGACTACGACTTCTGAGGGAATCGAAAAGGGTATTGAGGAACTGCGACGAAGTCGTTGAGTGTGGAAAGAAGGTGGGAAGGGGGTGGCGGGGGCGAATACCCAAACCCTAAATTAAGTTTGGGGGAAGAGAAGAGAAACAAGTTGGGTAAAGTGGTGAATTGGGGAAATGAATAAATCAAATGAATTAATGAGAAGAAAAGAACAGGTTTTTAGTCAGCAGCTGCCATTGGATTAGGGTCCATGCTGATGGCGGTGGTGGGACTTGAATTGACAAGTTTTTGGGGGCGGATTCCCATTTTCCAATAAACTACTCCTTCCTGGGTCACCACTGTTAAGCGCCACGATTAGGACTTAACAACGCTTTTTTTTTAGAGAAACCAATTCTCATGCCTCTGTGATAAGAAATTATAATAATTTTATGTTAGTCTATTTTTATTTGGATGTCCACTCCATCAACATATGTTGACCTATTTCCCGTGGGCTAATGCCCTAGTTTATTTTATCATTTTTAGAGTGGGTAAGGATATAGAATAAGGTTTCAATTCGTTTTTTTTTTTTAATCAAAGGTGTTAACTTTTATTGCATGAAAGGCTAAGTATTTAAAAACAAGTTGAATTTGTTTGGTAGTTAACTCGTTAGTTTGTTTAAGTAAATTGTATATATACAATAATTTATTGATCAATAATAAATTTTTAAATAAAATTCTGATCCGCAACAAATTAATTATTTATACATATAAATAAGTATTTTGAGAGATACAACAAAAACAAAAAAATTAGGGCAATTTACATAAATAAAATGAATGAAAATTTTTTTTACTCAAATGCAACAATTGAGATTCATTTACTTTTTTATGTAATCCGTGATAACATACAACGTTTAGAGGATTACACATAAATCGTGGTAACTACCACGGTTTATGAAGAGAGTTGTTTGATCATAAATCATTGGAAGTTACAACAGTTTATAAAAAAAGGTTTTTGAACATAAATTACTAGAACTAGGCACGATTTATGCAGAAGAAAACTCTATATACACACGGTGAAAATTTATGTAATATTTGTACAATATTTTTTTAAGTTTCAATCAATAAGCATTTAAAGAACCATCTTTAAATCATAAGCCATGTAATTCAAATATCATTGCATTCATATTTTCTAAAATTTCAAAAAAAATAATTTTTTTGTATTATTATAATTAATTGAACAGAGAAATAATAACAATGACATCGTAATTTTAATTAATATAATAAAATAATTTATTAATTTATATTAAATTATTAATTTTAGTTAAACTTAAAAGTGAAAAAATAACTAAAAAAATTTAAAAATCTTATGTTAATCAACATGTACATAAAATATTATGTGAAGATAAGTATAAACATCAGGATAGTCAATAAATAATTACCGAAAAATAAAAAAGAGCAAAAAATGATATTATAAAATAATAAATTAAAATTTTAATTTATAATATTATTTAATTGATATATATCTAACTTTTTCTTCCTCGTTCTTTTTACTATTTTAACTCTTAGAATTTACAATTATTTTTTTCTTTTTTTTGGTAACTTGAAACAGCCAAATTCTTAAAGTTTGGACGAAATCATAATTTTATTTTTAAGGTTTTAAATCTCTTATTTTTATTTGAAATTTTTTTATTTTTGTGATTTTAATTTTGTAGTCAAAATTATTTATTTCTTAAAAATATTATGTTTTATTATGATTTTATTCTAAATATCAATAAAAGTCATAATTGTAGTAGCCATAATACTAGTTGTAGTAATTTAAAAATAAAAATAACAAAAAATATAAAAAAATGTTAAAAAAATATTATTTTCTTATTCTATTTCGTCGGAATATATATATATATGTGCGCGATTTATATCTTGACATATAGAAGGTAATTTTACTATTAGATTAAATAATAAAAGGAATACATCAAAATGATTTATTGATTTTGACCTTAATGAGAATAAAATCAATAATATTCTATTTTATTTAGTATTTAGAATTTAATAAGAACTAATAACCAAAATTATCTTATAATATTTATCCAAAAAAATTACACTTCAGGTTCAATAAAGATTCAAGTGATTTTGTTTGAGGAATATATAAAAAAAAAAGAAAAACACATATTAGAATTGGAATAAACAGAAAATCAAAATGGTATAAAAAATTAAGATCAAATTCGTTCAATCATATTCATGAGTAGAGATATGTTTCTTTTTTTAAATATATTTTTCAATCATTTAATGGATTGTCCTGGGATTAATAAATTTAAAAAATTTTTAAGAAGATAATAATAGAAAAAATTTAATATTTTACAAAAAAAATATAGTTTTGATTAGAGAATAAAAATAGAATCAAATATTTATTTGAGACAAAAATAAATATAATATTTTAAAATTAAAAATGAAATTAAGAATTTACCAAAATATTAAAAACTAAATAATACTTTTAACTTTTTAGAATATTTTATGAGATTATGAATTTTGATCATGGTAGTTTTATTGTAACATAATAATTTTAAATGGTCGAATAAATATGTTAAGAATTCATTTTTACAAAAAAAAAATTAAAAACTAATGATGATGATGATATACGATAAAAAGAAGTGGTTATTAAACATCATATAAAAGGACTAAAGTTTATACAATCATATATTGCCAAAACGTAGTATTATAATATTATTAGGGATCGATAGATAGATACAAACATAATAAAAAAATAATTGGGGTGAGAGAGGCTCGAACTCTCGACCTCAGGATCACTCAGATAGCTATGAGACCTACGCGCTAGCCAACTGCGCCACCACCCCATTTGGTCATTAATTACACAAGAATTTTAAATATAATATAAATCATATGTTAAACTTTGCATTTTTATACTGTTTCTGTTGTAGGAACAAACCTTGTTGTCGTCGACATCAAGAGTAAACCGCACATCGTTTCTCTCTCTCTCTGTGACAATCTGAGGGACAACGCTACAAGTTCGGATCTGCTGCCACCAAGGTATACCCAACTGAAATTCCCTTTCTGTTCTGTCATTTTCTCAAACACTTAAAATTCAAACCTTTCAGTTAAAAAAAAATTATCAACACTATTCCCCACTCTATTCTCCCCCCCAAACACTGATTTCAGGATATGACAGGAACCCTTTCATGTTACACCCTATTGTGTTCAAATTTTTCTGTGGTTTGATTGCTATATTGTTCTAACTCATTATTAACCCCTTATTTCATTGAAGTTCCGAACTTTAGCTTGATTTCTTAGTCTATCTTTCTAAAGTCAATTCCTTGTTAAAGGAGATGCTAATTATTTTCCTATGCAAAAATATTGCTGATTTGTTCCTTCAGCGTGCCACATTATAGATGTCTGTAGTTCACACTTCACACCCTCCTTTCTGTTGTTTATGATCCGGGCTTTGCAGTAATTATAATTAACCTGCTGATCATTGAAATGGGTGCTAATTACATTTTACTAAAGATATCTAAAAGCTGTCCAAACGAGTGTTTTCACAACTCAATAGGAAGTGACACCTGAAATTCAACCACCCAGCAGGCTTTGCCTTTAGTTTAGCTAATTTACCCCAAAAGCAAATTCATAGACAGACTTTATCAACCAAAAATCGAAAATTTCATAGAGTTTATCAAGGTTTTGGGGGCTTAGGGAAATTAGCAGTTATGTAGCTTGCATTTGTTTACTTGTTTTGTTGGCACATGGGATATACATTTTAATTGTATTGAATCCTCTGAGGATAAGATTGGTTGAGTGGAATATTTCAACTTTCCATAATTGGCTAATTGCATCCAAAGTTCTTGATTAACGATCCAAATTAATGAGTGGGATCAATGGTGCATTCCAAAGATTTACCAAATTTTTGAAGTAATAAACAAAAATGGAAATGAGAGAGTACATTATCCGGACACATTTAGCCCATCATTGTTTGTGAGACAACTTAAGAGGGATTTGCATTTTCCAGAACATGTATTCTATATGATATCTTTGTTTTGATACTCTTCACTTTTCACTTTGTTCATGCCATGCTAGAGCCGTTGTAGTTTTCAATCTCTCTTCTGCTGGTCCATGTTTTCTAGTTGTTGTAAATTTGAGATACTCTTCTAACTCAGACATTCACCCAACTGCACTTGCACTGCTTTATTTTTTCTTATTCCTCTGCTATGCTTCCATGAGCTCATAAAATTCTCTTAGTTAAAATTTCAGATCATTCAGAAGTGTAAGTACAAATTGCATGATTCTTTTTCTCTGTTATTAATAAGACATGAAGTGTGTTTGGGAGTTATGAGGAAAGGAGAGGTAAGGTTAAGGGTAAGATGAATTATATTAGGGATTAACATGGCACTTGTTTGGGAGTTTAAAATAGACTGATGTGGGGTTATGAAATCTCCACTTTGAGTGAACTCTAGAAGTAATTAGATGGAAATTGTTGGGGGAAGTATAAGCCTTCTTCCCTCTCTTCTCTTAAATCTTACTTACAAGCATACACACCCTAAGGAATGTCTTGTCTGGAGCAGAAAGGCCACTGATTGAATTTTTATAAAGAGGACTGAAAGATAAGCGAAAGATATGAGAATAGCCTCCCTCTTCTTTTTTTTTTTCCCATCATGGACTTCATAATTTTGCATTTTGAACACTGGAGGTTTTTTTGGTTAATTTTGTATTCATGATTGTTTTTGTTTGTGCTTATTCTATGTTTATATGGCCAATGTATATAATAAAACCAAGTGGCAATTTTTTGAAGTAATTATTTTCGATTCACTCTATTAAAATGTTGTTTCATTGGTTAAATAATAACGTGATCAATGGTGATATTGGAGAAGTTACTGATCCTATCATTTTTTATCTTGATTACAGCAGATGCTATCTCTACACTGAAAATGGAAAACATGCAAAGTGCCTCTGGAAAACAAGATAATTCCATAATGAAGTCCATTGAGCAAAGAGCACGCTCTAGAGGGCGTAGCGACTTAATGACTCAACGTCTGAAAAATCGAGAGAGGCAACGAAGATACAGGGCTCGCAAGCGTCTAGAAGCCGAAACCAAGAAGCCTTTTGTTGTACAAGAGACTCCAGCAGTGCAAGTAGAGCTACAACCAAATGGGAATCACAACAGCTTTGTGACTCAACCAAATGAGAACCACAACAACTTCATGACCCGCATATATTGCAAACGGGATTGGAAAAAGGATGCACGGCGGGTTCATCTTCTGAAGCACCAAGATACAAATGGATCAATTGATCATTCTTCAACATTAACTAGTGTTCCTGAGGTTGCATGTTTAGCTGTTGGGAATAAGACAGAATCCATGCTAGAGAGGGAAGTTCAGTTTGGATCTTCTGTTGTTGTCAATAATGAAACTCCTAATAGAGGCTTGCTGGGTAGAAGAGATTGGAAAGCAGAAGCTAGAAGAAAGAAAAGTTAGTGTATTTTTAATTCTTCTTTACCTGAAAAGAATTTATCAGTTTTCCCTGTTGAATTTTTCTGTTGTATAATACAATATTGTATAATGTAAAGATTGCTGGATGGCCTGTTACATTTTGGCAGGTTATGATGTTATAAGCAACTAGCCATCATGGATGGAAATCTGTTCTTATATTCAATCAATATGGAGGTTCTTGTGCTGTAATTTCAATGGCAAACTAGATTGACTTTCTTTGAGATTTGTGATTTGGAAAAAAAAAAAATTATGACTCCCTTTTATTATTCTAAATTACATGGACCTCTGTTACCTAATTTCTTTTTGGAAGAAATTAGTGTAATCACGGAAGGACTAGAGGGGGAGTGTATAGGATTCGTCTTTTCAACAATTATGAAAGCATCTTGATAATAGATATGTATGTTGTGAAATATATAGATCAATGGATGTCATGAACTTGGTATAACATATGCACCAAACTACCAAAGGTGAAGCAATTGAAAGCATCAATTTATGTTACTTTTGAGTGATGTTACAAATGTTATATGATGAGTATATTATTAACGAGAGTGTATTATAAAATATTAATCATAGAGATTCATATAATAGAGAGTACAAATAAAATCATTTTATTCTCTTTATTTTATTTCTATATTTACTTCTCTTTTTTATTTATTATTTTATAATACGTTATCAGTACGAAATTTTAATAAAATTTAAGAAAAAGAAGATATAAGGTAATGAGTTTTAATTATGTCAAAATTTTTCTTACATTCAATTTGAATTCTCAATATTTTAATAAAATAATTAGTTATTATCAATATTAAAATTTAAAATTCATATTTGATTAGATACGTCCTAAAGACACCATTAAGGCAAGAGTATGAGGCTTGAATTATTATATTAATAAAAATGTCCTGAAGACACTATTATAATATTGATCTTCGAAGAATCGCATATAATCCATTTAGATGCATAAAATTTTTAACTATGACTATACTCTGTAATTGCAGTATTATCTGATTTGTCACATCAAAAATGAATTTTTCTTTGGTAAAGGATTTTTTTGGAGAAGTGTGGTACAATAAAAGTGAGTATGTTATTCTAAAGGAATATGTTACGTATATATTAAAATTAATTATTAAAATTAGTCATTAACATAAAATATATATTAAATATAAATATAAATTAAAAATAAATTAAATTATATATGTATATACAAATATATTAATAATAAATTTTAATAATTGATTTTAGTATACGAATAATATTTTTAATATTCTAAAAGATTATACATATTTTGTAAAGATTCTAAAAAAAAGACATAATCATTCAAAAGAGATTATTTTTCTAAATATCTAAAGTGTTAAGTAATATTGCGAATTATTGGATCTTAAAAATACTACTTAATAATAAAAACAAAAAAGCTAAACAACTAAGCAATTTTTTAACCAAGTCACAGCATGAGCTTTTTTTTCTTTTTCGTACACG
>NC_029776.3:947518-950266 GCF_000817695.3 Arachis duranensis
TTTTTTTCTTCTTCTTCTTTTACCTCCTCTTCCTTTTTTATTATTATTGTGGTCACCACCACCATTACTACTATCTCCTTATCCTCCTTCTCTCATTTTGAGTTATTATCTTCTTTATTTTTCTTCCTTTCCTTCATTATCATCATTATCATCTCTTCTTTTTTTTTTCTTAGTTAAATATCACACAACTAGTTTAACAATAACAGAAAGACATAATTTAGTTGTAAATGACACATGATTTTTTAATGAATAACATTGAAATTTAAGATGTATGACACAAGAAATCTTTAAAAAATCACAAGTCTAAAACCGACTTACTCAAATAACAAATTATGTTTAAATATGTTTTAATTCAAAAAACACATCAAATTGTTGTAAATGATTCAGGAATGACTAAGTCTTTTATATATTAGTTCAACAACACACCATCAATTCATTGATAATAAAAACACATCATTTAATTAGAAATAACACAAGAATTTTTGATAAATAACAGAAGAAATCTTTAAAGAATCACAAATTCAAAACCTTAACTCACTCAATCAACAAATGATGTTAAGAAAAGTGCATCATTTAATTAGAAATAATATAGTTAAGAAATTTTGATGTCAAAATTAAAAAACTTCTTGTCATGACAAAAAATTTTAGTGTTATTTTTCTGATAAATTTTACACAAGTCAAAACTCACATTCCTCCTCCTCCTCCTCTTCCTCCTCCTCATCATCATCATCATCATCATCATCATCATCATCATCATCATCATCATCATTATCATTATTTTCTTCTTCTTCTTCTTTCACATTTTCGTAATTCTTGTTTTAGCATCTTAACAAGAACTTGTGTCATAGTTAAGAAATTTCTATATTAAGAAATTTATCTGTGTCATAATTAAAAAGTTCTATTTTTTTCTAATAAATTCTATACAATTTAAAAATTCCACTCTTTTTTCTCTTCTTTTTTACAATCTTCTTCTTTTATTCATTTTTTTAATTTTTTTTTACAATTCTTCTTTTTTTACTCATAACAAGAATAAAAAGAAAGAAAAATAAAAAAATAAGAAATATTGTAATAACCACAATCAGAAAGAGAAATAAAAAACTCAACAACAACAGTAATAAAAGAACGACAATGAAGAAAAAACGCATAAAGAAAAATAAGGAAGAATGCCAAAAAAAAAAAAGAGGAATGAAAAGAGAAAGTGCATGGTTCACGCATATATTGTGTAAGTGGTTTTTATTAGATTTGAGCCAACTTTATTAGACTTAATTGACAAAAACACTTAAATGTGTAATGAGACCCAATTATAAATGCAGATTGTTTTTCTTTGATAGAAAAAAAAACTTAGATATTTGATACTTAGATTAAAAAGTGTTAGCATTATAAAAAATTATTTAAAAGCTTCAAACTCTATAATAATAATAATATGAGCTTACTTTTAAGTACTGGATTCCAATTTATTATTATTTTTTTTAATATAAATACCTAAAAAAATTGGCTTAAACTACAGAAACTTACAAGATAATTAAAGCTTCTTTTTATTGAGCAGCAATGTGTTACAATAAACAATATATCAACCTCATAAATGTTAATTAAACCTTCTGCCATTTCTCATCATATACAAACCTTTCTCATATATATCTTAAAAGCCGTAACAATTTCACATTTATAAATCAAAGGTACAGGTATCAAAGAAATCTACAAATTGAACAATGAATTACATAAAGAAGAAAAAGAAAAAAAAAAAAAAAGCTGTAACTTGTTGCAACATGGTGCTAAAAAAGCGCTCTCATATTGCCGCAGCAGCTTTCAAACTCCATACCATAATCACATACACTATCTTCTTCCCAGATCTGTACACTTTTCTCATTCTTTCCATCTTAATTATCAACAACCAGATTCTCAAGATTCCAGTCTCTCCTCACCCCACTACTCCGAACCAATCTTGGCTCGGAGCCTGGAGATGAAGGAACATCTCCAGCGCTCTGAACACGGCGGTGTTCTGCCTTGATCTTAGACAGAGCACCGCCTTTCAGAGTCGTCTCGCATTTGAACAAGCTTCTATCAACCTTTCTGGTGAACAATTCATTATAGGAATCTGACCTTTCAAGGACATGGCTGCACCTGCATGTAAGGCAATTTAGACTCATGGTGTTGTTTCTTGTGTCCCAAGTAACCCAATATTTGCTAAGGTTGCTGCGGATAATGTTGGGTTGGGAATGTCTTTTTATAATTTAGACTATACTCCAAAGGGTATGAAGTGGAATGACACATAATCTGTTGCAAAAACTGAAATGTGGATTTTTGTTTTGTCAGATCCAGCTGGTGGTTTGTTTTTAGCATAATTTATGCACTAGAAAGTTCCCTTGAACATAGCTAAGCCATTCATTTCTTTTGGTTATCTTCTACAATCTATATACATTCTAAAAGGAGTTATTTTTGTCAAATATGGCTTATCAGCTTATTATTTTGTGTTATATTCTTATCTTTCATTCACTTAATAAGATGAATTACTATTTATTTTGAACCCTTTTTTAAAATTAAGAACCAAGGTCTGTGGATGTAAATGGATCAATTTAGCAGCTTATTATCTCTAAATAGTAACAATGAATAAATAATAACCTAGTTCTATATTTGTATGTAGCAAAGTCAATATACATATATAAGGTGAGCTGTTATCAATATGGTCAGTACTATTATCAATTATCAAGCATATTTTTTTTTGTTGGTACCGTATGATTATATTTTTTT
>NC_029776.3:950272-964954 GCF_000817695.3 Arachis duranensis
ATTATATTTTTTTTTATTTTTGTCATAGTATCGGTTGATAACATAAGTATTAGAAAGTTCAGCCCATTTTACTCGTGAGCTAAAGATCGATCAGCTGGATATTAAAACTATTGAGCCCAATCTATTTTTTACCAGAAACATTGTGTATCGTTTCAAATAAATAAATAAATATATTTTGGGCTGTAGCCCGTTGTATCAACTAACAAAAACTTACAGCAGAAAGAAAAAAGAGACATTTGTCTGGAAAAAAAAAAAAACTTTTTTCTTTAAATTATTACTATTCGACTAAACCCTAATTAATTTAGTCACAAAAAAAAAAAACCTAATTAATTTAATCCAATGAGATCCCATAAAAACATATATAATTCTGTCTTTTTCCTTTTTTATTTATTTCAATTCTCAAGGTGAGCCACGTTGAGAATTATTTTCATAATAAAAACTTTATTTACATAATAAAAAAAACTTCTATTTATTTACATAATAAAAATTTATTTATTTTCCATAAAAAAATTATTTATTTACACTTTTATTGTATTATTTTCATAATATAAAAAATCATATCTTTGAGATAGACGTAAAATATCAATTGATCTCTTAAGCAGCATGAAGCTCATTGACTCTTCTATTAATATTTTTAAGTATGAATTCATCTCAATCAATATAACACCTGTTTTACTCCTCTAATTATTTAAAGGGTAAAGTATTATTTTGATCTCTAACATTTAGTTCGAATCTTAATTTAGTTTTTAATATTTTAAATATTTTACCTCAGTCCAAAAAATTTTCAAACGTCTTATTTCAGTTTTAAAAAAAATTTAAGTGGTTTCAATATTGTTCTACTATTAAATTTGACAAATAATCCACATATTGAAGAATAAATAGCATTTAATTTTAGTATGTAAATAAAATTGATTTATCAACGATCACCAATATAAAAAATTTTACTTTAATTTTAAAGCGTTGATAATTATTATTATTATTATTATTATTATTATTATTATTATTATTATCCGGCCCCTAACAATGTGGTGAAACAATACCGAAGAAAATGCATAATCAAATAAGGAGAGTTTTTCACACCCCCCTATAAGTAAACGATATCATGTGAACTTTGAAGTAAACATATAATATTTCCATTTTCCAGACAAAAATAAATAAATAAATAAATATTTTTCTATGCAAAATGGTCAAATGATTTATTTGAGATCTATACAATTATATTACAATAGTTTTCAACTTTTCATAACCCCGGGTACCTTTAGTTTGACCATAAGCAATTAAGCATTAAGCAACTATATCTCACTTTCTGCTCAAGCATCTAATTTAGACAACAATTGGAATTTTCTGAGAATATTTTATCGTTAGAATCATAGTACTCATTAGAATATGTCCTTGTTAATGCATGAACCTGGATAAACAACCAAACAAATTAACAGCGATTTGTCTGGTAAACTGTTTAGGACAATATTACAAAATCTTTAGAGATTGAAATGGTCATAATTGATTTTGTTTGAAATCACTTCCTTAAAATAAAAATGAAATCCGATTATGATCTTGTATTTAGTAACATCTCATGTTTCCAAATGCTATTAACCTGACAACTTTTTGTCACAGTCATTGACTTAGGTAATTAAAATGACAATATATATAAGTACTATACGAAATTACTTCAATTATATATCACTTCAAATAAGTTTTTAATTCCACCTTCTTTTATTATCTTTATAAACGGTAACATTATAAAGACAAAAAAAATTCAAACTTATTTTATTTAATATTTATTAGTTTTAATAACAATTAATAAATATCTAATGAGATAAATTATTGTTATTTTTTATTATTTTTTATTAAACATTTTTGCTTTATAAAATTGTTTCATTTTGACTAGATGATCGCATACATTCTTTTAATTTCATTATTTTTTATTAGAATCGTGAATCGCCATTGGTTAGTTTAAAATTAGATCTAAGAGAATTGTATGATTGTAGTATGTTCTATTTTATTTTTTTTCTTTATTTTAATGACAAAAAACAGCCCAATTGGGTTTACATATAAACGAGACTAGGTTGATCTTCAAGATGGATAGTTCTATATATAATAAGTCTAATTGTTTATGGATATAGTTTAGATCTGAAAAATCTTTATTTGCAACTGCAAACATGTGTTCTTAATTTGGCGATTTCAGAAAAAGACAATTGCTTAACTGTGTACGACAAAAACAGATATTAATCACTTTCAATAATGGGTCATTATCGGGCCCTTGGAAGGTTATTCATTATAAGAATAAGAAAATAATAATAATAAAGATTATATATTTTTTTCTTGTCGTCTTGTTGGATGTCACTATTCCCTTATAAAAAAAATCATAAAAATAAAAAATCATGTCGATGTGGATTTTCTTTGGTTGTTGTTAAAGCCTTAAAGGCTTAAAGGCAATGATTTAGAAAAGTTTAGAGTCAATAATTTTATTAAATTCTGATCATTATGTAATTAATAAAAAATGAATAATTTTATATTATTTGATGAAATTTTGTATTATTAAAAATATTATTAATGATTATTGATGACTACAAATCATAAAAATGGATTTAGATTCTCTAAAGTTTGAATTTTATTTTAGAGAATAAAGTGTGATCTCTCACAATTAATTTTATAAGTAAGACCAAGAATAAATATAAAAAAATTATTTAAAAATAAAAAAATTACATTTTACTCTCTAAAATAAAATTCAAATTTTAAAGTATCTAAATTCCACAAAGATTAGTGACTATTTTACACTCCTCCAAGAATTTAATTAAGTGCGCTGCTTATGGCAGCATCTTCTTTGTGGTCCACTTCTTTAATTTAGGATCAATTCCTATATATCCAACTGTTTTTATATTTTTGAAAATGCATTTCGTTCAAGAAAATATTATATATATTTAAAGTCTTCATTTTTAGAAATTTTAATATCTTCAATGAAAAAACTCAAGGCCAGAAATATATATATATATATATTAATACTTTTAGTTAAATAATTCAATATCTTTTGTTCAACAGATTAATACTATATTTTTAGACTGGCTAATTGCTAGTTAGTTGACCAAAAATAATAAATTATACTGATTATATAACATTGTTTATATATAAATACTACTTGGGGAGGACTATTAACTCGTGTACCTCGCTATAATTGTTTGCTGGGTAAGTAAGACTTTTGTTAAAGAAAAATTTGACTTAATAACCATAATCCTATGTTTTGTATATACACAATACAGGTCTAAGGTTCTTCTTACAAATATGGAAGAAAACGAGAAATGGACCACATCCAAATAAACATAAACATGCATTAAAATATGCGAAGCTTGGATATAAATAAATAAGGTACACAAATCATATAAATTTTTTATGTCTCAATCAGGAAAGAAAAATGAAGCGCTCCCAAATTTTTCTAAATGTACAAGCGATCATTTGCATCAGCATGGAATTTTATTAATTTAACTTATCTCGATAATAAATAATCTTCACAAATCACAATAATCATTAATTTACAGATCAAGAATCGTGGGATAAACATGTTGTTAATATTTTACTGAAGAGGGATTGGGATCAATGATCAATCATCTCCCTAGTGATGATAACTACGCGTATCTAAATTCTATTCGTTGCTACTTTACTATATAGTTCTTTTCCTTCTTAAATTCTAATATATAATTTATTTATATTGTTCTGTGTGGGGACATCACTACTCTTTTAAGTTATCTGCACACATTTGAATTTGGTATATAATCCAATCGTATTCCTTTGGCTGCCTATCATGGTTATGAAAATAATTAATCATAATCAGTTAATTAATCACTATATGTTCCAGATAGACTATAGTGATGGATTAAAAAATTGATACCTTAGTACAATTTGTTCACTCTTAAGTCAATAAGGACCCCTCGTTTTTTTCGTTTTACTTCTGTTTGAAACATCAAGATCAAACTCACATTTTTCTTTCAGAAAAAACTGTAGGTTCCTATTTATATATTTTATTTCATATATATATGTCTTATACAAAATAATTATCTATAAAAATAATCAAATCTAATAGAAATAATATAAAACATCGTAACAAAATAATTAAATTTTGTTATGATATTCTTTATACCCATACCCGAAATATACGCCAGACCCAATAAAGTTAAAAGGCCGTATCAAAGAGAATGGCTTCGTCCACGCATCCGATCTCTTCTAAGAGGTTAGAATAGCTCGAAACAGGAAGCTCATACTTAAGTGAGTAATTGCTTCCCAGAATCTCCCATCCACTTCTAGAAGGGAGATCTCAACAACCCTAAAATAAAAGGACGGTTATCCACCATTAGAAGTGGAACAACTTCAACGGTAGTTATTAGCTCATCTCCTATAAATACTATAACACACTCAGGTACTTTTAAATTCCAATACTCTAAACCTGCTTAACAACTTGCTGACTTAGGCATCGAAATGTCTTGCAAGTACCATCCCCACCTATTCAAACGCATTCGTACAACTCGGACGGCGGCTCCCAGACGTGGACAAATCGGAGACCACTCTCCACCAACGTTTGGGCCTTTCATTCGAGCCCAATCATCTGGTTTCAGGTAAACCCCATAACATTTTAACCGTTGCCAAGGACCCGGAAATCAACGCACAACGGCGAACGACCAACATGAAGACGGACACACTGCATCTGAGTCCGATCAAGAGCATCAGGACGCGGTCAATAATAACCAAGCAATAATACCTCTACCAAGAATGGAGGGACCGTGTGGTGAAATCCCCTCAGGTGCTCAGGGATCGAAGAGAATCTCCTCTGAGGTTCACCAGCCCAAAAGGGAGGGACAATCTCATTCTATCGATCTCATGGGGTTACTACATGGCCACCAAGGTCGACTCGAGCAATTAGATCAAGAGCTGGAATGACAACGTGAAGCGGAAAGAAATCTAAGGAAAGAAATTGAACGACGAAAAGAGCTTGAAGAAAAGCTCTCGAAGTTGGAGTCCAATCTCCGAAACAAAGATTCTCGCGCAGATTGGAAGGATATCCCATTAGGGGAAGAAGACCCGTTCACGGAGGATATCATGAGGGTTAAAGTTCCCCGAAACATCAAAAACCCCTTATATGAACCTGTATGACGAGACAACTGACTCGAAGCATCACCTCAGTAAATTCAAAAGTTGGATGTACTTGGCCGACGCATCGGATGCTAATCGCTGCAAGGCCTTCCGGACGACCTTAACGAAGGCGGTCATGAAGTGGTTTGATAGCCTTCCCCCTAGGTTGTCACCAGCTTTGACGATCTCTTGCATAAGTTTCTTACGCGATTTTCAATTCAGAAAGATAAGCTCAAGTATGCCCCTAGTCTACTCGGAATAAAACAGGAGGTTGGAGATCCCCCGAGAGACTACATGGAAAGGTTCAACAAAGCATGCTTAGAGATCCAAGACCTGTCTACTGAGGCAGTAATAATGGGACTTGTCAATGGACTCCGAGAAGGCCCCTTCTCTAAGTCCATCTCAAAGAGACACTCGACGACTTTGAGCGACGTACAAGAACGAGCTGAAAAGTACATTAATATGAAGAAAAACGCCAGGTTACGAGAACCAAGTTGGTGACTAGGGCACCCTCACCAGCCAAAAGAGAAGGAAAGGGAGTCCAAGAGAAAGGAAGAAGTCGGATCCGAGAAGCCTATAAGATATTACACTTATACTCCTCTACGAGTTTTCCTAGTGGATGTCTACAGAAAAATCTGTCATACTGAAAAGCTTCCTCTTCTAAGAGGTCGGAATGGCTTGAAACAGGCAGCTCATACCTAACTAAGTAAGTAACTACCTCCCAGAATCTCTCACCCACTTCTAGAGAGGAGATCTCAACAATACTAAGATAAAGGGACAGTTATCCACCATCAGAAGTGGAACAACTTCAACGTGGTTATTGGCTCATCTCATATAAATACCCTGACACACTTAGGTACCTTTAAGTTCCAGTATTCTAAACCTGCTTAACACCTTGTTGACTTAGGCATCAGAGTATCTTGCAGGTATCACCCGCCACCTATTCAAACGCATTCGTACAACTCGGACGGCGGCTCCCAAGATGTGAACAAGTCGAAAACCACTATTCTCCAACGTTTAGGCCTTTCATTCGAGCCTAATCATCCGGTTTAAGGTAAACTCCGAAACAGATACTATAATAACATTTTTCATAAATACTAAATACGTATCAACATACAATAATTAATTAGTATATTCTTCGTAGACTCTTTATTATGATTTTGAGAATCAAACCAAATCAATTAAATTATCCAAGTTAATAAAAAACCATCCCCAAACCAATTCGATTTAAGATAAAAATTAATTATCAAGCAAACTAATTAAAATAAAAAATAATTAAAAAAATTAGTAAATTAGTCAAACCATAGTTAATCAAATTAAAATAATTATCCTTTAACTTTCAACTTTTAGCAAGTCTTTTTAAAGATTTATTATTATTTAATTAATTTAAATATTTATTTTTACATATAAATTAATAAAAAATAAAAAATATTTATTTTTAATTTTTCTTTTTTTCTAAAAACTAAATAAAAAATAATATTTAAAAGATATTTAATTGCACTGTATTTTATAACAGTACCGGAGGCAAGCAGCCAAGCTCCTCTAACTGCACAATTTTGATGATACAAGTCAACGTACATGAATTGATAATTTCATTCATTCCGTGTCCAGATGGATCACTGAATCACTCAGTATTGGGTCATGCATGCTGCGTCTGATTTTTTCTCACAGCTGTAAGGCTACACCTTCCATTATTATTATTGTGGCCATGCACCATCCTCCCACTCCAAACATAACTTAGTGTTTAAATAGTAACACCCTCTGCCTTTGCCACAACATTAAGCAAAGCAGCTTCACAAAAGTTGATTTTACAGCTCACCACTAATACTATGTGTATCCACATGATTTACTAGGAAAGCTGTTTAAAACCATTTGCAAATTCAGTAAAAAACTTATGAATGCTATAAGAACCAAATCCAAACAATAAATGAATTTAATTCTTTGTCCATATATGTACATACCCTTGCTAAAAGCCAAACAAGGGTGTCATATTTATGACAATTTAAAATAGTACTAGTAATTAACAGAAACAGATAGGATTGGAAATGCATCTAATGGTAAAACATTTATTATGACCATTTAAAATTACAGAAACAGATAGGAATTAGGAAACCCATGAAAGCCAGCCTCCAATTCAATGTTATAATTTCACCCCAAGCTGAAAGAGAAAGAAGCACCCTTTTGGGTCCTTTTCTAAACTCTAACGGTGAAACTGCCAGTGGCTCGTACACAACCAACTTTGGACTAAAGTTAGGATTCCAAAGAACACCCTTTTTTCACCCTTAATCCTAACAATAACATGCATGTCGGTAGACATTGTTCATTGTCAGAATTAGCACAGTACCCTAACAGGAAATTGACTTTACCTTGTGCAAAATATAAGCAAGGTGTATAGAATAAAGTTGGTATGTGTTGCTTCAAGCGTTTACTCTAGATCAAAGTAATAACAGTTAACCAGCACATAACACATTATTTAAACCATTTTCACCACTACTAAGCGTATATATATACAGATTTTCTGCTGACACATGCATTTTTCACATGGCTAAAAAAAAAGCCATCAACTCAAGAAGGCAAAAACTTGAGGTTCCCAACGTCAAGATCAACTCATCACAAAAGACCAAAATTTTCTCGTGTAGTTCAAAGGAAGCCAAAACGAAGCAAAAACACCTGCAGCAAGGTTTTTTCTGATGATGATTGGTTGAGCCATAGTAGTGTTCAAAAAGGTTGCATAGTGCACAATAAAACCAGCAATGAATCACAGAACTGATAAGCAAGCTGCAGAAGAACAATAATAGTAACAAAACCACAATACAACTCAGAAATTTTATGAGGTTCACTTTATTAAAAGCATATATACATAATGTAATCTAGATAGACAATATATGAACACAAAAATATCCTATTTCTTAACTAATTACTTCATCAACGCTACACCTATTGTTGCCCACAGATTTGATTTAAAAAAAAGTGTCCTCGTCCCTAGCTAGCTAGTTCTAGTGATACATCCAGCTTCCCAAATCAAACTACCTCAAAACTCAGATACTAAGCTACGAAAGAAGAAACCCCAAAAGAGTTACAAAAGAAGTAGAACTTATATCATACAGAGATTGCTACCGGGAAGGCCTTAAAATATCCCAGAGCCCACCACAAAGACCAGGAGCAAGTGAATGACATCACACACATTCAGGAGCACCACCAAACACATGATGATTCCTCACATTTTGTGGAGAAAATCTACCGTACATCACCACCAACTTTGGATGTTAGCGCCGACCGGAGCTGCTCCTGCGTGTAAAACCGGCTACCCATCTTCACTGTTGCCTGTTGTATCATCAAATCATTCACCACAGACACGCTGGCGTGGTGGACGTCCAAGTCCAGCTCCATCAGGGCTGCCATCAATCTCGCGGCAGGGTGGTTCTTCTTGCTGCATTGGATTCTTATCATTGCATCCCAGCCAATTATCTTCACGTCTATATCCAAATCAATAAGCTTCCCACCACCTACAAGGTTGTTGGAGGACATCCTTAGTTCCTTGTCTGGAAGAGGAGGAGGAGCTGAAGAAGCTTCCTTTTTGACATTATCAAGATCCTTCTTCAGTGAATCAAGCTGCTTCTCTAAGCCATCTTTGTCTGATTCGAGGGTTTGAAGCTTTGATTTGAGCTCTGTGATGTAGGAAATGGCGTCGCCAAGGAGTGAAGCTTTGTCCATCTTTGAAACGTTTGGAACTACGGCACGGAGGGCGTAGAATCGCTGGTTGAGCTTCTCCCTTCTCTGCCTCTCCGCTTCCACGTGGTTCAACGGTTCCTCTCTGCCATTCGCCGGCTTCCGCCCTCTTTTTCTTGGCCGCTTCTCCGGCTCCACCACTCTGCTGCTTTCGTTCTCCTTCACCACCGAGGCCTCCAGGTCTGAGTGGTCGGAATCACCGCCTCCGCCACTGGATTTCATGTTCGACGGCGGAAGAATCACACCGGATGTGAAAGAGAGCATGCCGTCGTCGTTGTTGCTTCCTCTCGAATTCGGTGACTTCCTCTTTTTCCCGTTGTTGTCCTCGGCTGCGGCAACGAACTGCGACTGGCCGGAGAAGAAGTTCGCGTTTCCACCTCCTCCGCCTCCGCCTCCACCTCCGCCATACGAGCTCCTCTTGCTCTCGCCGAAGCTCAGAATCTCACCAGATTCCGGCTTGAGCGAGTGATGCTGACCGTTCCCCGTTTTGACGGCGTTACTACCGTCAAATCCAAACTCCGAAAAGTTCAACTCCCTTGAGAAGAAGCTCCGGTTCTGCGATTGAGACGCGCCACCAGCGTGCGTGTTGTTGTTATTATTCGGCAAGTGAACGGAGCTTGGGGTTTCTGCCAAGGCGCTCGAACCAGGGTTAACGGAAATAACCGAGGCAGGAGTGGTCGTTGTGACGGTAGTAACGGTGGTAACAGAATCCCTAATTTCAGAGTCGTTAAGCCATAATGAAGAAGGATCGTTCTCACCTTGATCGGCGGCTGTGGTAGTTGTGCTGCCGGTTAACGGCCACGATGAGCCCACGTCGATGCTGTTGCTATTGAAATTGAAGAGAATCCTAACCTTGTTCATCAGATCGGGATTTTGGAAGATCATCTCCGTGGAGCCAAGCTCAACCACCCCGTTTGAGGAAGGTATGCAAACCAGGGTTTGGAGCCCGAATACCTGGCCTTGTCTGGCCCGCTCGCACGACGAACCGGCGAGTCTGTCCGGGCCTGTGAGCCAGACCGGGCTCGAGTGGTAGAAAGCTTGGCCGGGGAGCCCCGTCCCGCTTACAAAGGACTGCGTCATGGAGACTAGGAAGAACCACTCGGTGTCGGTGACTTCCTCTTCGACATCGTCGGAGGGGGCGGCAGCGGAGCCGGAAATCAGGGAATTGAGCTCGCGGAGGACCTTTTTACGGTGATCCTGCTCGGCGGGGGTGGTGGTTTTGGTGGATTTGGCCTTTCCCTTGTCTTCATCGCCCTTGTAATAGCCGTCGCCCCAGCCGAGGACGGCGGTGGAGGCGGAGGAGGGGTAGTCATAGGAAGACTGCCAGAAAATAGCATATGTCCAGCTCTCCCTAGCCCCTTCGATGAGAGCCTGGAGGCGCTGCTGGAGGGTATCCTGATTAAATACGGCGGCAGAGGAGGCGGATTGAGGGGGAGGAGGTGGCGGAGGCCAGAGGGAAGAGAGGTCGGAGGAGGTCATGAAGGCCTCCATAACGGAGGAGTTGTCGTCTGTCCAGAGGTTCATTCTCTGCCCATTCAGCAAATTCTGTATTTATTATCTTTGTTTGGATTATTGAAGATAGAGAAGGGGAGAAGGTTGCAGTGTGAGTGAAGATGCGAGAGATAGAGATAGAGATAGAGAGAGAGAGAAGGACAGCCCGAGTATGTGTCTGAATTTGAGAATGGTGGGGGATGCATTTGGGTTCGGGATTTATTTGGAGTGCATTTGGGTTGAATTTGAGAGCGAGTGAGTGAGTGAGTAAAGAGTAACTAGGCTTCCAGGAAATGGGGTGCAACTGTCCTTGCTACTCGCGGGCCGATTTACCCGCAGGATCGGATTCGGCCTCGCCCTCTTGCAATCTTACTCCTTACCATGTTATCTATTGTTTTTGGTTTATCATGTACCTTACTCTTTTCGACCCTTCATTTCTATTTTCTTAATCGCCTGCTTAGTCTCACTTAATTATCTAACTTTGCAAACTACTTCTTCGGATTACAAAGAATAATTCTTTTATCTACTTGCTGCAGTGTAAGTATTTTTTCTAATTACTTAAACACTTTAAAATTAGACATTATTTTTAACCGATGAAAGAAAACAACGAAATATGATTTAAACTTTTTAGTGTGTTTCCAAGATTTACTAAAATAAGAATGTAAATTTGTAGACAATAATTTTAGTTATTAGTTTAATCATTTGTGTCATATATTGAATAGAATGAAATTTATAATTTATTAAATTAAAATGATTGTGCTAATTATATAAGTTAAAATTTCTTAACAATAAGAAATAATACATGGAGCTTTTTTTTTATTGATAGATGACAATCATTATAGATTCGATCCGGTTTAAAATTTGTCCAAAATTAAAGCATATTTTATCATGCTTAAATTTATCATTTTTACTTGAAAAAGTTTATTTTACTACAAATATTATATAATATTCATTAAATTTAATATTTAAAGATAAAATTTATTAACTTGTTATATAAGATTTACAGAATCATATATATCGACTCAACCGGCTTATTTTTATTATAATTTTCTCTACCAATTAATCAGTAATGTGCATATTATAGATACTTTTATATGTGTAATAATCTCATCGATCGAATGTTTGTTTACTCGTGTTAGTTTGAGTAAAAATAATTTGTACTCAAAATGAAGATTAAAAGTTGCATACAAACGAATAAAATAGTAGATAGTAAGATCCAAAATATTTCAAGTAAGAATTATTTAATTATTTATGAATTTTATTACTAAAAATATTTTTTTCTGAATATTCTATTTTCCAAAATATTGATCATAAGTATAAATTTACGACAATAATTATAGATTTGTTCATACTAATTTAATTAATATCTAAAATAGTGCGATTGAAATCCTAAGTGATTAATAATAGAAACAAACGAATTAAGTAAGCAAATAAATAAATAATAAAGAAGGGAAGCATTAATCATTTCAAGCATTATTTCAAAGGAACAATGATAAATGAGAGAATGACACTTCATCTTAAACAATTTCGGGGTAAAAACCATTTTCAACATATTAATAATATTAATCTATAGCTCAATTGCAAATACTATTATAATATCAATTACAAGTAATAATTTATTTGTTAAATATATGCTTAATTCATAAATTAGTTTTAGAGTTAGAAGTGAGTCAGCTCACAAGCGAACTCAAACTCGAGTTATCAATAGTTTGATAAGTTAAATTTGTGAGTTGATTAGTTAAACTTGAGACTGAAATTGAGTTCATAAATTAAATTAGTCGAATTTGAATCTAGATAAACTCAGTTCATTAGCTTGTGAATGAACTCGAATATATATATAATATAATTATATATATTAATGATTTTAATTATTTAAAATTTTATATTTATTTTTATATATAATTTTAATATAGGACATAAATAAAAAATTTATAATTTATTAATAGATAAATAATATATAAAATTGATCTTTTTAAAATATATAAGTTATAATTTATTGATATAAAATTTAGTTTACATTTTTTTATTTTAATTAGCTTGTGAGTTTGAGTCAACTCGTGAATTTTTAGTGAACCAAACTTGATTTTAAGAAATAAGCTCGTAAGCGAAGCTCAATTTTTGTGAGCTAAATTTGAATTTGATCTAATTCGACTCATTTCCAATCCTAATTAGCTTACCCTTAATCATTTACACAGTAATAATGGACCAAATGTGAAATGAACTTGAAAAACCACTCATACCTTATGATATTGATAACGAGATTGGGTGGAGTTAATTAGTTTGTTAGCTTCATAAATTTTGTTACATGGATAATAATTTTTGTGAATAATATAAATAATGAATTTTAAAATTTGTCTAATAAAATAAAAAATATACTACATCCCCAATTTATTTACTTAAATATTAATATTAGAATAATTATCTACATACTTAATAAATCAAATATTGAATATATCTATTGTTTATATTATTTAATATTTTTGTTATGTATCTATATTTTTTCAAACTTTTATTAACTTGTTAATCATCGAGTTGTGTGTGCAGTTTTAGTATTTGAGATGAAACTATTGTTAAGAGTCCGTTTGGGAAGTGCCAAAAACTACTTTTTTTTTTTTTTACTTTTGAATTATGAGAAGTTACAATAAGCGTGTTTGGCACCATTTTAAAGAATAGCTGTTCACTTTTCAAAAAATTAACTTACAACTTTTAGAAGAAGTAGAAATAGATGACTTATCTCCTTCTCCATAAGTCATTTTATCACTTATGTGAAAAAAATTGATTTTAAAACAAAAAATCTACTTTCATTATTGATTCTGTGAAAAAATGTTTCATGTTTCTGCTGAAAATACTGGCCCTCCACTACTATTTTCACGCAAGGTTCCATCTTCTAGAAGCACTGGCCTTCCACCATCATCTTCACGCAATGTTCTATCTAGTGGAAGTGTTGGCCCTCCACCACCATTTTCACGTAATGATTCATCTGCTGGAAGTATTGACCCTTCACCACCATCTTCTGTTCAATCTGAACCAGCATATATTCTTTTTAGGTATTTTTTTTTATCATTTTATCATTCTATTTTATTATTAAATTTGTATTGAACATTGTGTATGCTATAAAATCTGAATTTTAATTTTATTTTTTTACATGTGATTTTAATTTTATTTTTTTATATGTGATTTTATTTTTATACAACTTGCTATTATTTTTATAATTAGTTTTATAATTTTCTTTTTTTTATGTTCTTTCCCAACAAATTCATGAAAGTGGCTAATCCGGAAGAAAATTTAAAGCTGATTGAAATGAACGAAATTATGTTATATTCATAAAAATATGTAAAGAAGAGATGGTGGCTGGAAATAGACTTGGAACACATTTTAACAAAGTTAGTTGGGCAAATTTAAAAACAAAATTCTTAAAAGAGACTAGTTTAAATTGTGAGTCTAAACAATTTAAAAACAAGTGGGAGGCTATGAAAAGAGAATGGGACTATGGGCTAAACTAAAAGGAAAAGAGACCGGTTTTGGTTGGGATCCTATTAAGAAAATCATACAAGCAAGTAATGATTGGTGGGATACTAAGACTCAGGTATGTTGCATTTTTTTAAATTATTTCAGAAATATCAATTTTAATACTCATTCTCTTGTATTTCAGAAATATCAATTTTAAAATCAACTTTCAATAATGGAAAGTATTTGTTATCATCGTTATTTTAATATCCATTTTCTTATGTTAAAAAAATTGTATTTTTTGAGTTATTTATCCAAACGCTACAACTTTAAAATAAGTACTTCTATAGTTAAAAATTCAAACACAAAATAACTTATTTATAAGTTACTATTAATAAAAATCTTTATACTTTAAAGTTTTTTTCCAAAAAAACTTATTTAAGTTATTTATCCAAATTGAACCTAAGTGACCAAGTAGCAATGCTTGTTCCCAAATAAATAACCTAAACGGCGTAATATTTCACCATTTAATTTTTATTACGATTTGTGTATTGAGATACTATATTTTACTTTTAATTTATAATAGGAAAATTTATCTTTTATTTATATCTAACATATAGTTATATGATATTATAAATTTGATAGTATAAAATATTGTGTGTATTTTTATACAAACTATATTTAAAGATAGAATTAAAATTTATAAAAACAATTTAAAATAAAATTGATCTAAACTAAATATATCTTTATAAAATTTTTCAAAAATTAAAATATATATATTCTATCCATAACCGTAGATTTTTTATCTTGAGAACTTGGAAATGCGTGAAAAAATAGATAGATATCAAAAAAGCAAGAAAAATGGACGGCAGAAAAAAAAAAGAGAAAAAAATAAAG